>NW_027507758.1:289829-411806 GCF_037356315.1 Lithobates pipiens
TGTGTTTGGGTGATATCTACAGATGAGGTTGGTGATGGTAGATGGGGGAGGGGGATGATTTGGGAGATTATCTACAGATGAGGTTGGTGATGTTAAGATGGGGGGAGGGGATGATTTGGGGAGATATCTACAGATGAGGTTGGTGATGTAGATGGGGGGGAGGGGATGATTTGGGAGATATCTACAGATGAGGTTGGTGATGTAGATGGGGGGAGGGGATGATTTGGGAGATATCTACAGATGAGGTTGGTGATGTAGATGGGGGAGGGGATGATTTGGGAGATATCTACAGATGAGGTTGGTGATGTAGATGGGGGAGGGGATGATTTGGGAGATATCTACAGATGAGGTTGGTGATGTAGATGGGGAGGGGATGATTTGGGAGATATCTACAGATGAGGTTGGTGATGGTAGATGGGGAGGGGATGATTTGGGAGATATCTACAGATGAGGTTGGTGATGTAGATGGGGGGGGGATGATTTGGGAGATATCTACAGATGAGGTTGGTGATGTAGATGGGGGGGGATGATTTGGGAGATATCTACAGATGAGGTTGGTGATGTAGATGGGGGGAGGGGATGATTTGGGAGATATCTACAGATGAGGTTGGTGATGTAGATGGGGGGAGGGGATGATTTGGGAGATATCTACAGATGAGGTTGGTGATGTAGATGGGGGAGGGGATGATTTGGGAGATATCTACAGATGAGGTTGGTGATGTAGATGGGGGGAGGGGATGATTTGGGAGATATCTACAGATGAGGTTGGTGATGGTAGATGGGGGAGGGGATGATTTGGGAGATATCTACAGATGAGGTTGGTGATGTAGATGGGGGGGGGGATGATTTGGGAGATATCTACAGATGAGGTTGGTGATGTAGATGGGGGGGGGATGATTTGGGAGATATCTACAGATGAGGTTGGTGATGTAGATGGGGGGGGGGATGATTTGGGAGATATCTACAGATGAGGTTTGGTGATGTAGATGGGGGAGGGGATGATTTGGGAGATATCTACAGATGAGGTTGGTGATGTAGATGGGGGGAGGGATGATTTGGGAGATATCTACAGATGAGGTTGGTGATGTAGATGGGGGGAGGGGGATGATTTGGGTGATATCTACAGATGAGGTTGGTGATGTAGATGGGGGGGGGATGATTTGGGAGATATCTACAGATGAGGTTGGTGATGTAGATGGGGGGAGGGGATGATTTGGGAGATATCTACAGATGAGGTTGGTGATGTAGATGGGGGGAGGGGATGATTTGGGTGATATCTACAGATGAGGTTGGTGATGTAGATGGGGGGGGGGATGATTTGGGTGATATCTACAGATGAGGTTGGTGATGTAGATGGGGGGGGGGGGAGGGGATGATTTGGGAGATATCTACAGATGAGGTTGGTGATGTAGATGGGGGGGGGGATGATTTGGGTGATATCTACAGATGAGGTTGGTGATGTAGATGGGGGGGGGGATGATTTGGGAGATATCTACAGATGAGGTTGGTGATGTAGATGGGGGGGGGGATGATTTGGGTGATATCTACAGATGAGGTTGGTGATGTAGATGGGGGGAGGGGATGATTTGGGAGATATCTACAGATGAGGTTGGTGATGTAGATGGGGGGGAGGGGATGATTTGGGTGATATCTACAGATGAGGTTGGTGATGTAGATGGGGGGGGGGGATGATTTGGGTGATATCTACAGATGAGGTTGGTGATGTAGATGGGGGGGGGGGATGATTTGGGTGATATCTACAGATGAGGTTGGTGATGTAGATGGGGGGGGGGGATGATTTGGGAGATATCTACAGATGAGGTTGGTGATGTAGATGGGGGAGGGGATGATTTGGGTGATATCTACAGATGAGGTTGGTGATGTAGATGGGGGGGGGGATGATTTGGGCGATATCTACAGATGAGGTTGGTGATGTAGATGGGGGGGGGGGGATGATTTGGGAGATATCTACAGATGAGGTTGGTGATGTAGATGGGGGGGGGGGGATGATTTGGGTGATATCTACAGATGAGGTTGGTGATGTAGATGGGGGGGGGATGATTTGGGAGATATCTACAGATGAGGTTGGTGATGTAGATGGGGGGAGGGGATGATTTGGGTGATATCTACAGATGAGGTTGGTGATGTAGATGGGGGGGAGGGGATGATTTGGGTGATATCTACAGATGAGGTTGGTGATGTAGATGGGGGGAGGGGGATGATTTGGGAGATATCTACAGATGAGGTTGGTGATGTAGATGGGGGGGGGGATGATTTGGGAGATATCTGCAGATGAGGTTGGTGATGTAGATGGGGGGGGGGATGATTTGGGAGATATCTACAGATGAGGTTGGTGATGTAGATGGGGGGGGGATGATTTGGGTGATATCTACAGATGAGGTTGGTGATGTAGATGGGGGGAGGGGATGATTTGGGGTGATATCTACAGATGAGGTTGGTGATGTAGATGGGGGGGAGGGGATGATTTGGGTGATATCTACAGATGAGGTTGGTGATGTAGATGGGGGGGGGGGATGATTTGGGAGATATCTACAGATGAGGTTGGTGATGTAGATGGGGGGGGGGATGATTTGGGAGATATCTACAGATGAGGTTTGGTGATGTAGATGGGGGGAGGGGATGATTTGGGTGATATCTACAGATGAGGTTGGTGATGTAGATGGGGGGAGGGGATGATTTGGGAGATATCTACAGATGAGGTTGGTGATGTAGATGGGGGGGGGGATGATTTGGGAGATATCTACAGATGAGGTTGGTGATGTAGATGGGGGGGGGGGGGATGATTTGGGTGATATCTACAGATGAGGTTGGTGATGTAGATGGGGGAGGGGATGATTTGGGAGATATCTACAGATGAGGTTGGTGATGTAGATGGGGGGAGGGGATGATTTGGGAGATATCTACAGATGAGGTTGGTGATGTTAGATGGGGGGGGGGATGATTTGGGAGATATCTACAGATGAGGTTGGTGATGTAGATGGGGGGAGGGGATGATTTGGGAGATATCTACAGATGAGGTTGGTGATGTAGATGGGGGAGGGGATGATTTGGGAGATATCTACAGATGAGGTTGGTGATGTAGATGGGGGGAGGGGATGATTTGGGAGATATCTACAGATGAGGTTGGTGATGTAGATGGGGGGGGGGATGATTTGGGAGATATCTACAGATGAGGTTGGTGATGTAGATGGGGGGAGGGGGATGATTTGGGTGATATCTACAGATGAGGTTGGTGATGTAGATGGGGGGAGGGGATGATTTGGGTGATATCTACAGATGAGGTTGGTGATGTAGATGGGGGGGGGGGATGATTTGGGAGATATCTACAGATGAGGTTGGTGATGTAGATGGGGGGGGGATGATTTGGGAGATATCTACAGATGAGGTTGGTGATGTAGATGGGGGGAGGGGATGATTTGGGTGATATCTACAGATGAGGTTGGTGATGTAGATGGGGGGGGGGATGATTTGGGAGATATCTACAGATGAGGTTGGTGATGTAGATGGGGGGAGGGGATGATTTGGGTGATATCTACAGATGAGGTTGGTGATGTAGATGGGGGGGAGGGGATGATTTGGGAGATATCTACAGATGAGGTTGGTGATGTAGATGGGGGGGGGGATGATTTGGGAGATATCTACAGATGAGGTTGGTGATGTAGATGGGGGGGGGGATGATTTGGGAGATATCTACAGATGAGGTTGGTGATGTAGATGGGGGGGGGATGATTTGGGAGATATCTACAGATGAGGTTGGTGATGTAGATGGGGGGGGGATGATTTGGGAGATATCTACAGATGAGGTTGGTGATGTAGATGGGGGGGAGGGGATGATTTGGGAGATATCTACAGATGAGGTTGGTGATGTAGATGGGGGGAGGGGATGATTTGGGTGATATCTACAGATGAGGTTGGTGATGTAGATGGGGGGAGGGGATGATTTGGGTGATATCTACAGATGAGGTTGGTGATGTAGATGGGGGGGGGGGATGATTTGGGTGATATCTACAGATGAGGTTGGTGATGTAGATGGGGGGGGGGATGATTTGGGAGATATCTACAGATGAGGTTGGTGATGTAGATGGGGGGAGGGGATGATTTGGGTGATATCTACAGATGAGGTTGGTGATGTAGATGGGGGGGAGGGGATGATTTGGGAGATATCTACAGATGAGGTTGGTGATGTAGATGGGGGAGGGGATGATTTGGGTGATATCTACAGATGAGGTTGGTGATGTAGATGGGGGGAGGGGATGATTTGGGTGATATCTACAGATGAGGTTGGTGATGTAGATGGGGGGGAGGGGATGATTTGGGTGATATCTACAGATGAGGTTGGTGATGTAGATGGGGGAGGGGATGATTTGGGAGATATCTACAGATGAGGTTGGTGATGTAGATGGGGGAGGGGGTGATTTGGGTGATATCTACAGATGAGGTTGGTGATGTAGATGGGGAGGGGATGATTTGGGAGATATCTACAGATGAGGTTGGTGATGTAGATGGGGGAGGGGATGATTTGGGAGATATCTACAGATGAGGTTGGTGATGTAGATGGGGGGGGGATGATTTGGGTGATATCTACAGATGAGGTTGGTGATGTAGATGGGGGAGGGGATGATTTGGGAGATATCTACAGATGAGGTTGGTGATGTAGATGGGGGAGGGGATGATTTGGGAGATATCTACAGATGAGGTTGGTGATGTAGATGGGGAGGGGATGATTTGGGAGATATCTACAGATGAGGTTGGTGATGTAGATGGGGGAGGGGATGATTTGGGAGATATCTACAGATGTGGTGGTGATGTAGATGGGGGAGGGGATGATTTGGGAGATATCTACAGATGAGGTTGGTGATGTAGATGGGGGAGGGGATGATTTGGGAGATATCTACAGATGAGGTTGGTGATGTAGATGGGGGAGGGGATGATTTGGGAGATATCTACAGATGAGGTTGGTGATGTAGATGGGGGGAGGGGATGATTTGGGAGATATCTACAGATGAGGTTGGTGATGTAGATGGGGGAGGGGATGATTTGGGCGATATCTACAGATGAGGTTGGTGATGTAGATGGGGGGAGGGGATGATTTGGGCGATATCTACAGATGAGGTTGGTGATGTAGATGGGGGGGGGGATGATTTGGGAGATATCTACAGATGAGGTTGGTGATGTAGATGGGGGGGGGGGATGATTTGGGAGATATCTACAGATGAGGTTGGTGATGTAGATGGGGGGAGGGGATGATTTGGGAGATATCTACAGATGAGGTTGGTGATGTAGATGGGGGGAGGGGATGATTTGGGTGATATCTACAGATGAGGTTGGTGATGTAGATGGGGGGGGGGGATGATTTGGGTGATATCTACAGATGAGGTTGGTGATGTAGATGGGGGAGGGGATGATTTGGGAGATATCTACAGATGAGGTTGGTGATGTAGATGGGGGAGGGGATGATTTGGGAGATATCTACAGATGAGGTTGGTGATGTAGATGGGGGGGGGGGGATGATTTGGGTGATATCTACAGATGAGGTTGGTGATGTAGATGGGGGAGGGGATGATTTGGGAGATATCTACAGATGAGGTTGGTGATGTAGATGGGGGAGGGGATGATTTGGGTGATATCTACAGATGAGGTTGGTGATGTAGATGGGGGGGGGGATGATTTGGGTGATATCTACAGATGAGGTTGGTGATGTAGATGGGGGGGGGATGATTTGGGAGATATCTACAGATGAGGTTGGTGATGTAGATGGGGGGGGATGATTTGGGAGATATCTACAGATGAGGTTGGTGATGTAGATGGGGGGGGGGGGATGATTTGGGAGATATCTACAGATGAGGTTGGTGATGTAGATGGGGGAGGGGATGATTTGGGAGATATCTACAGATGAGGTTGGTGATGTAGATGGGGGGGGGGGGGATGATTTGGGAGATATCTACAGATGAGGTTGGTGATGTAGATGGGGGGGGGATGATTTGGGTGATATCTACAGATGAGGTTGGTGATGTAGATGGGGGGAGGGGATGATTTGGGTGACTACAGATGAGGTTGGTGATGTAGATGGGGGGGGGATGATTTGGGTGATATCTACAGATGAGGTTGGTGATGTAGATGGGGGGGGGATGATTTGGGTGATATCTACAGATGAGGTTGTTGATGTAGATGGGGGGGGGGATGATTTGGGAGATATCTACAGATGAGGTTGGTGATGTAGATGGGGGAGGGATGATTTTGGGAGATATCTACAGATGAGGTTGGTGATGTAGATGGGGGGGGGGATGATTTGGGAGATATCTACAGATGAGGTTGGTGATGTAGATGGGGGGGGGGATGATTTCGGAGATATCTACAGATGAGGTTGGTGATGTAGATGGGGGAGGGGATGATTTGGGAGATATCTACAGATGAGGTTGGTGATGTAGATGGGGGAGGGGATGATTTGGGTGATATCTACAGATGAGGTTGGTGATGTAGATGGGGGGAGGGGATGATTTGGGTGATATCTACAGATGAGGTTGGTGATGTAGATGGGGGGGGGGGATGATTTGGGTGATATCTACAGATGAGGTTGGTGATGTAGATGGGGGGGGGATGATTTGGGAGATATCTACAGATGAGGTTGGTGATGTAGATGGGGGAGGGGATGATTTGGGTGATATCTACAGATGAGGTTGGTGATGTAGATGGGGGGGGGGGATGATTTGGGCGATATCTACAGATGAGGTTGGTGATGTAGATGGGGGGGGGGGGGGGGGATGATTTGGGAGATATCTACAGATGAGGTTGGTGATGTAGATGGGGGGGGGGGGATGATTTGGGTGATATCTACAGATGAGGTTGGTGATGTAGATGGGGGGGGGGGGGGGGATGATTTGGGAGATATCTACAGATGAGGTTGGTGATGTAGATGGGGGGGGGATGATTTGGGTGATATCTACAGATGAGGTTGGTGATGTAGATGGGGGGAGGGGATGATTTGGGTGATATCTACAGATGAGGTTGGTGATGTAGATGGGGGGGAGGGGATGATTTGGGTGATATCTACAGATGAGGTTGGTGATGTAGATGGGGGGGGATGATTTGGGTGATATCTACAGATGAGGTTGGTGATGTAGATGGGGGGAGGGGATGATTTGGGAGATATCTACAGATGAGGTTGGTGATGTAGATGGGGGGAGGGGATGATTTGGGTGATATCTACAGATGAGGTTGGTGATGTAGATGGGGGGGGAGGGGATGATTTGGGAGATATCTACAGATGAGGTTGGTGATGTAGATGGGGGGGGGGGGATGATTTGGGAGATATCTACAGATGAGGTTGGTGATGTAGATGGGGGGGGGGGGGGGGATGATTTGGGAGATATCTACAGATGAGGTTAGTTTGGTGATGTAGATGGGGGGGGGGATGATTTGGGAGATATCTACAGATGAGGTTGGTGATGTAGATGGGGGGAGGGGATGATTTGGGTGATATCTACAGATGAGGTTGGTGATGTAGATGGGGGGGGGGATGATTTGGGAGATATCTACAGATGAGGTTGGTGATGTAGATGGGGGGGGGGGATGATTTGGGAGATATCTACAGATGAGGTTGGTGATGTAGATGGGGGAGGGGGATGATTTGGGAGATATCTAACAGATGAGGTTGGTGATGTAGATGGGGGGGGGTATGATTTGGGAGATATCTACAGATGAGGTTGGTGATGTAGATGGGGGGATGATTTGGGAGATATCTACAGATGAGGTTGGTGATGTAGATGGGGGGGGGATGATTTGGGAGATATCTACAGATGAGGTTGGTGATGTAGATGGGGGGGGGGGATGATTTGGGCGATATCTACAGATGAGGTTGGTGATGTAGATGGGGGAGGGGATGATTTGGGAGATATCTACAGATGAGGTTGGTGATGTAGATGGGGGAGGGGATGATTTGGGTGATATCTACAGATGAGGTTGGTGATGTAGATGGGGGGAGGGGATGATTTGGGTGATATCTACAGATGAGGTTGGTGATGTAGATGGGGGGGGGGGATGATTTGGGTGATATCTACAGATGAGGTTGGTGATGTAGATGGGGGGGGGATGATTTGGGAGATATCTGCAGATGAGGTTGGTGATGTAGATGGGGGAGGGGATGATTTGGGTGATATCTACAGATGAGGTTGGTGATGTAGATGGGGGGGGGGGGATGATTTGGGAGATATCTACAGATGAGGTTGGTGATGTAGATGGGGGGAGGGGATGATTTGGGTGATATCTACAGATGAGGTTGGTGATGTAGATGGGGGGAGGGGATGATTTGGGTGATATCTACAGATGAGGTTGGTGATGTAGATGGGGGGGAGGGGATGATTTGGGTGATATCTACAGATGAGGTTGGTGATGTAGATGGGGGGGGGGGATGATTTGGGTGATATCTACAGATGAGGTTGGTGATGTAGATGGGGGGAGGGGATGATTTGGGTGATATCTACAGATGAGGTTGGTGATGTAGATGGGGGGGGGGATGATTTGGGAGATATCTACAGATGAGGTTGGTGATGTAGATGGGGGGGGGATGATTTGGGAGATATCTACAGATGAGGTTGGTGATGTAGATGGGGGGGGGGGATGATTTGGGTGATATCTACAGATGAGGTTGGTGATGTAGATGGGGGGGGGGGATGATTTGGGAGATATCTACAGATGAGGTTGGTGATGTAGATGGGGGGGGGGATGATTTGGGTGATATCTACAGATGAGGTTGGTGATGTAGATGGGGGAGGGGATGATTTGGGAGATATCTACAGATGAGGTTGGTGATGTAGATGGGGGGGGGGGATGATTTGGGAGATATCTACAGATGAGGTTGGTGATGTAGATGGGGGGGAGGGGATGATTTGGGAGATATCTACAGATGAGGTTGGTGATGTAGATGGGGGAGGGGATGATTTGGGCGATATCTACAGATGAGGTTGGTGATGTAGATGGGGGGGGGGGGATGATTTGGGAGATATCTACAGATGAGGTTGGTGATGTAGATGGGGGAGGGGATGATTTGGGCGATATCTACAGATGAGGTTGGTGATGTAGATGGGGGAGGGGATGATTTGGGCGATATCTACAGATGAGGTTGGTGATGTAGATGGGGGGGGGGGGATGATTTGGGTGATATCTACAGATGAGGTTGGTGATGTAGATGGGGGGGGGGATGATTTGGGAGATATCTACAGATGAGGTTGGTGATGTAGATGGGGGGGGGGATGATTTGGGAGATATCTACAGATGAGGTTGGTGATGTAGATGGGGGAGGGATGATTTGGGAGATATCTACAGATGAGGTTGGTGATGTAGATGGGGGGGGGGGTGATATCTACAGATGAGGTTGGTGATGTAGATGGGGGGGGGGGGGATGATTTGGGAGATATCTACAGATGAGGTTGGTGATGTAGATGGGGGAGGGGATGATTTGGGAGATATCTACAGATGAGGTTGGTGATGTAGATGGGGGGAGGGGATGATTTGGGAGATATCTACAGATGAGGTTGGTGATGTAGATGGGGGAGGGGATGATTTGGGAGATATCTACAGATGAGGTTGGTGATGTAGATGGGGGAGGGGATGATTTGGGAGATATCTACAGATGAGGTTGGTGATGTAGATGGGGGAGGGGATGATTTGGGAGATATCTACAGATGAGGTTGGTGATGTAGATGGGGGGGAGGGGATGATTTGGGAGATATCTGCAGATGAGGTTGGTGATGTAGATGGGGGGGGGGGATGATTTGGGAGATATCTACAGATGAGGTTGGTGATGTAGATGGGGGAGGGGATGATTTGGGAGATATCTACAGATGAGGTTGGTGATGTAGATGGGGGAGGGGATGATTTGGGAGATATCTACAGATGAGGTTGGTGATGTAGATGGGGGAGGGGATGATTTGGGAGATATCTACAGATGAGGTTGGTGATGTAGATGGGGGGGGGGATGATTTGGGCGATATCTACAGATGAGGTTGGTGATGTAGATGGGGGAGGGGATGATTTGGGAGATATCTACAGATGAGGTTGGTGATGTAGATGGGGGAGGGGATGATTTGGGAGATATCTACAGATGAGGTTGGTGATGTAGATGGGGGAGGGGATGATTTGGGAGATATCTACAGATGAGGTTGGTGATGTAGATGGGGGAGGGGATGATTTGGGAGATATCTACAGATGAGGTTGGTGATGTAGATGGGGGAGGGGATGATTTGGGTGATATCTACAGATGAGGTTGGTGATGTAGATGGGGGGAGGGGATGATTTGGGTGATATCTACAGATGAGGTTGGTGATGTAGATGGGGGGAGGGGATGATTTGGGTGATATCTACAGATGAGGTTGGTGATGTAGATGGGGGAGGGGATGATTTGGGAGATATCTACAGATGAGGTTGGTGATGTAGATGGGGGGGGGGGATGATTTGGGCGATATCTACAGATGAGGTTGGTGATGTAGATGGGGGGGGATGATTTGGGTGATATCTACAGATGAGGTTGGTGATGTAGATGGGGGGGGGGATGATTTGGGAGATATCTACAGATGAGGTTGGTGATGTAGATGGGTGGGGGATGATTCGGGCGATATCTGCAGGTGAGGTTGGTGATGTAGAGCGGGGGGGGGAGGGGGTGATGTTGTGGATGGCCTTGTATGTTATGGTTAGCATTTTTAATTTTACGCTGTGGGGGAGGGGAAGCCAGTGAAGGGATTGAGAGGGTGGCAGTCACGGATCGATTAGTGAGGTGTATTAGTCTAGCAGCAGAATTTATAATAGACTGAAGGGGGAGGAGCCTGTGTAAGGGTCGGCCAATAAGGAGAGAGTTGCCGTAGTCGGGAAATAATCGAGGAGTGAAGAAGTTGCTTTGTGGGGTCATTAGTCGGGAAGGTGGAATTCTGGGGATGTTGTGGAGGGGAAGGCGGCAGGATTTAGCCAGTGATTGGATGTGGGGAGAAGGAGAGGTCAGAGTCAAGGATTACACCCAATAATAATAAAAAATAAAATAATTGTTATTATTTAATAATAATAAAAAAATATTTAATGATTATTATTTAATTATTAAAAAATTACTTAATAAAAAAAATAAATAAAAAAGAATAGTTGCTTTGGCAAGTAGCAAGCGTCAGGCTCTAAACAGAAATCTAGGTCCCAGTTCCATAAGAGCCCCCTCTGGGTCTGGAGACGAGTCCTCTTCACAGAGTAGGGCAATTCCCGGATTGTGCAGGTGGGGGAGGGGGGCGTCTATCAGCCAATGTGGTCGTCTGAACTGGTCACAGATAAGTGGGTCTGTAGAGTGATGTCCGGCTGGAGTTGTGCTGCTTTCCGCCCTCCAGACATCTTCGGACCCACAATGAAGAGAGATTTTCTATGCAGCTCTATAAAGCTGCCGTCCCAGGAGGTCATCACACCTGTACTGGAGGAGGAGAGGTCTCGCGGCCTCTATTCCAATGTGTTTGTGGTTTCCATGACAACAAGGAGACGTCTGGACCACAAAGGTTTCAAAAAGTTCCAAAATTGTGCCAAATTCTAGGATGGAGTCTAGCTGGCCAGTGATGGCGTCGCTTCACAAAGGGAACTTCCCGGTGTCAGTGGATATCAATGTCTACCTACATCCTCAATTTCCCAGCCTCACAAGCAGCTTCTTGTAGTACCAACACTTAGTCCTCAACATGACAGCCAATGGTACTACTGCCAGAGAATTGCCTTTCCCTTCGATCCTCTGTGGAGTCCCAGAGGTCCTAGAAAAGTCCCTCGGTTTCGGTCTGCAGAATAATGGTGACGATCAAAGTTGCCTTTAATGCAGTCTCATATCTCCAGTTTCATTCCACAGCTCTATATCCTTCCAGCTTCAGACAAGTGTCAGGAGACAGAAGACCTTCCCGATAAACATCCTGAAGCTTCGAGTGGTTCAGCAAGCTCTCCTACATTGGTCTGTCAGTTATTCTGGTTCTCCCTGTCAAGGTGCAGTCAGAAAATGCCACGGCGGAGACATGCGCCAACCACCAACAGGAAGAAGAAGTCACGCTGCTCAGAAATAGGCAAGTCCTTCCTATGGTGTACATTCCCAGAGTGGGGGATTCACAGGTGGACGCACAGAGCTGAACCTGGGAAAATGGGCCCTTCACCCACAGGTGTTACATAGTTAGTAAGGTTGAATAAAGACACCAGTCCATCCTGAGTGTCTACAGTTGCCCCCATCTCTGTATATTGCACACTCACATCGGTCCCTACCCTCAAGGAGCCAATTAACCTACCTGCATGTCTTTGGAGTGTGGGAGGAAACCGGAGTACCTGGAGGAAACCCACGCAGGCACAGGGAGAACATGCAAACTCCAGGCAGGTAGTGTCGTGGTTGGGATTTGAACCAGCGACCCTTCTTACTGCGAGGTGAGAGTGCTAACCACTACACCACTGTGCCGCCCAAAGTGGTTGCAGAGATTTTTGTGTGGTGGGGGATGCTACATGTGGATCTGTTGGCATCCAAATTCTACAACAAGCTGGATAGGTTTGTGTCCTGGACCGGAGTTCCTCAAGCGTTTGCTGTGGACCCTGGTCACCCCTTGATCTATGCCTTACCTCCAGCTTCCTCCTCTTCTGTTGTGCAGGATAAAGGTGGAAGGGCGTCCGGTGATTCTGACTGCTTGGCCAAAAAATAAAAATGTAGCACTCAGACGTCATAGATCTCTTGGTAGACTAGCCTTGGGCTCCTCCAGATAGGCCACATTTGCTGTCAGATTTTTCATCCTGCTATACAGTGAAGAGCTTTGGTGGTGGTTCTGACTTTGTTTTCCTGACCCTTTTTAAAACACAAAAGTCGACCTCCATGAACGTTTATCACCAGGCTTGTAAGTTTCATCCACTGTAGTGTGTTGTGAGGCGCATCTCGGCCTTTTCATCAGGGAGGATTTGCCTCTAGTTTTAGGTACCATCAAGGGACAGATCACAGGCTTGGCCGGTCATGTCTCATTCCTTGGTGAAAGCCTTGTACAGGTTGTTATGTGAATCATTCACCCTGTACGCCTTTGATTCCTAGGAACGTTCCCCACCATCACACCGTAATGTTGCCTATAGTGAGCAGACTATCAGTAAAATGGAGATTGACATCTGCTGAGAGCAAAGCTGCAATTTGCAGATATTGAGAGCAGAAATCTTTTATTCCAAATGCTACAAAGATGACAAAACCATCCGAAGAAGGCCAAAGAGGTCCTAAAGCCATTAACCACCTCTGGACCACCCGCCGTCATTTTACTTCATTACTTTGAAGAGGAATATCATTGTTATGACAGCAGCAAGCTACCATAACTCTGCTATCCTCTATTTCAGCGGGTGCTTCACTTTCAGATAACTGTGGTCTCTGCAGCGGATTCGCCGCAAGATCACTTTTATCGGCGGCGGGAGGGCCCCCCTTCCTGCTGCGCTCCGGTGCGGTAGCGACAGAGGTGATCAGGTTCTTCTCCCTGTTAGGCATGGAGAGGAGTGAGAAGAAGATGGCCCCCACCTGTCTCCATACCATTGCAGGGCAGAAGCCACGTTAAAATATCACTTCCGCCCAAAGCTCTTAAAGGGACATTTAATTATTTTTTTCAAATGACATTTAATTAATTTGTTTTTTTTATTGCATTTTTGTGTAGATATGAGATTTGAGGTCTTTTTGACCCCCCGGATCTCATATACAAGAGGACCTGTCATGCTTTTTTTCTATTACAAAGGATGTTTACATTCCTTGTAATAGGAAAAAAAGTGACACAATTTTATTTTTTAAACAGTGTAAAAATAAAAGGTAAAATAAATAAGAAAATTTTTTTTTTTTTTAAATGTTCCCCGTCCCGCCGAGCTCGTGTTCAGAAGCGAACACATAAGTGGCAGCGCCCGCATATGAAAACGGTGTTCAAACCGCGATCGGTGGAGCGAGAGCAATAATTCTAGCCCTAGACCTCCTCTGTCACTCAAAACTGGTAACCTGTAGAAACAAATTGGGCTAACTTTACTGTTGTCTTATTATTTCATTCAAAAAAGTGTATTTTTTCCAATAAAAGTGCGCTTGTAAGACCATTGCGCAAATACAATGTGACAGGAAGTATTGCAACGACCGCCATTTTATTCTCTAGGGTGTTAGAAAAAAATATATAATGTTTGGGGATCTAAGTAATTTTCTAGCAAAAAAAAAAAAGAGGCTCGGTCCTTAAAGGTGTTTTAACCCTTGTGCATCCTATGCATTAACCTGTCAGTGACCAGCCCCCCCCTTCCCCCGGTTTACTTACCTGAGCTCTGTATTTACCTCAGCGAGGATGCGCTGTCCCTCTCTCCATGGGTTCCCAGCTTTTGATTGGATATATAGCAGCACAGCCATTGGCTCCTGCTGCTGTCAATCAAATCCAGTGTCTATGTATGCAAATGGCTGGACTCGGCCGTACCCCGCAAGGAAACCCCCCTGGGAGAGCGCTTCTCCTAGGGGGTTATCTGATGGGGGAAGGAGCGGCGAGAGCCACAGAGGAACCCCAGAAGAGGAGGATCAGGGCCACTCTGTGCAAAACTGAGGTAAGTATGATATGTTTGTTATTTAAAAAGAAAATAAAAAATGAGCCTCACGATCAATTTAAGTGGTTAAAATTACTTTATGGAATGAAATGATGAAGACTAGAATGAAAGTAGGAGGAGCTTTTCCTCCAGAGGTCTCATTCCAGAAACACTCTTCCTGCTGCTTCTGGATCATCACAAAGTGTTCTTCCCCAGCAGCATCTTCAAGTAAGGAAATGTTACAAACCACAGCCCCCCAAAAAACCACAGCCCCCCAAAAACCACGGCCCCCCAAAAACCACGGCCCCCCAAAAACCACAGCCCCCCAAAAACCACAGCCCCCCAAAAACCACGGCCCCCCCAAAAAACACAATTCATTTATAGAGAAAATCATAACATTCATCCAGCTCTTCATAGAGCAATCTATGCTTCTGGATCCACATTGTTAGTAACTGGAAATACATATTGGCAGGAAGATTTTATATTATTATGGGGGAAGGGGGAGGGGTACCTATGCTCATGTATTGGTGAAATGTTCTTAAAAAAAAAACCAATCCTTTTTATTCCATTTGTAATAAAAATGATTTCCAGCATTATACTTTTATATACATTTCACCTTCCCCATGTAAGAAAATGACTTTCAATTTGTAGAACTCCACATTCCTTTTTTTTCTAAATTTTCATTTTTTATTCTGGAAAAAAAAGAAAGAAATTGTTTTCTATGGCTTTGAAATTTGTTGGAAATTTCACATTGCTAGTCAAGGCTCTTCCTCCCGGAGTGTCTGTGCTCCCGGGACCTTCCATCAAGTTCTGTTGTAAGCCTGGAAGCCGGTCTTCTCTTCACCAACTTCTCCTCTGTGGACGACGGTTTTGAAAAGAGAATTTGCAGGCAGCATTGTAGCGGGGTTCTCCATGTTCTTCTTCGGGTGTGTTGGCCTTGTTGCCCATCCCGCCCACCCCTCATGTTCATTGCCTTTAGATATATAAATTGTTATATGAACTCCTCTGCATCCTGTGATGTACAAGAAATTAGGATTTTTGGCATTCCTGTAAAATCCATTTTCTTGGAGTAGATCCCAGGACACAGAGATCCCACCCCCTCCGCATTGCGTGCTAAACCCCGCCCCCCCCAAAATAAAAACAAACAAAAAGAAAACACTGAGGCTTGGCTGAGAGAAGTTCTGCCGGCTTTTCACCTTCAGGTGGCAGCATAACCCAAGTAGTCATGAATATGATGCACCCCATATATTCTGCTGTCCTCCAAAATGATACATTGTACAAAATCCTAATATTATGTATGGTTAAACCCTACAGGGCAGAAATCTACATATCCCTCTCCAGAAACATGACTCCACAACATCATATATTATTTATTCTACATTCAGGAATAAGACAAATTCTTCTTCCATTCTTCATTCAATGTTCAGTTCTGTCAGTGCTTATTACTACGACTGCAAGCCAGGCGGCGATACGACCTCCACATCAATCACATCCTGATTAAGGGATATTAGCATGTCCCGGATCCACGGGAAAAGATCCAAGACCTCCATCCTTACAACAGCCATCTGTGGCCCTTAGTTATGCTGATTGGAGGTTCCTTCGAAAAGTAACACCTCCCCCGCAGCAGATCAGCGCGCCATGCGATTCGCCCTCCAGTGAGCTCCCTTATCTTAGGCTACAGCCAGCTTTCTAAGGTGAAGGTCTTGGATGTTCCCACAGAACCCATTGAAGGAAAAGCACCACATGAGGAAGGTCAGACTTCACCGCAGAAGATGTGGATCTGGGAGGTCCCCGTTGCTGGTTGGGAGGGGTAAGTGCAGGGTGATTTGTGCACCTCCCATACCATTAATTAGCTGATGGAGTTCCCTGCCATCTTCTCGTATAGTGATATCAAATGCTGGAATTATTTTCCTGGCTTATAAAGTCACATCTGGCCTACCGAAGAAATTCTGTGCCACATAGGACTGCAGGAAACGTCAGAGGCCCAATGAGGAGGCTGGCAGTGGAAGGGCTTCAGATGAAAATGAAGGGGAACACGTGAATAGGAATAGCTCTGGATGACCAAGTAAAAGCTAAAGGGGTGCAGATAATGTCGAGAGATCTCAGTGCCATTAGCAAGTGGAGACAACTCAAGGGCTTTGTGATCAGGTATAAGAGAGGACATTTCAGAAGCTCTATAATGAGGAGACGTCTTCTCATGGGCTCCGTAATGAGGAAAGAGAAATCAGGCATTCCGTTTTGGGGGGGAGGGGGGGAATGACACTCCAGGGGCTCTGTGAGGAGGGGGAAGACAAATTTAAAATGGCTTTGGAAGGGAGGGGGTGGAAGGAAATCTCAGGGGCTCTGTGATATGGGGAAATGTTCCTTTGGAATACTGGCTGACCACAAGGGATCGGTCCATCTTGTATGCTTGGAAAGCAGGCAGTCTCTGTCAGCTGGTAAAACTTTGTTAGGTTGCATATGATGGATGGTAGTTCATATCTACAATAAAGAGGTCCTCATCTACTACATGTGGAGCCTCCAGGAAGAAAGGAGGACACACAGGCCTCCACCACCAAGGCGGGAGGATGGCCATTGTTGTGAGGTCAGAGCGCCTCCTGGCTGCTGCTCAGATATTCTTCTGCCCTCCGATGAGACTCCAGCGCTCGGATGGTGTAGATATCTTGAGGAAGATCTGATCTCTTCAACAGAATCTTCTGCTCCTGCGGGGAGTTGTGCAAAACCTGGAGGAGGAGATGAGAAGACACGTTCAGAGGGAGGAGATCACTGCTGAGAAAGAAGGAAAAGGGTGGTGAAGGTAAAGGCAAATCAGTGCAGCCCCAGAACACCCAGTGATCCCCACTATGACCATCAATAGGCTTCATAGAACAGAGGTCTGAGGTTTGTGTTGCTTCTACAAACATGTCTGCTTTACTATGGGAAGTAAATAATGGCATGCCGACATTCTTGTGAAATTTGTCTGACATTTTCGGCCCATGAATTAGGAATGAATGGAGCTCCATGCTACCAACTTCTGTAAAGAACAGGTGGATGGTTAGTAGGAGATCTTTGGTTGCTATGGGAACACGCAGTCCTAGCCTCTGAAGAAAGGACAGTATGATCCATAGCAACGAGCTTCTGCCTGGACAGAGGAGCCGACAGACCAGGAACATTTCTCCAAGCTTCCTAAACACAGATTTAGTCATAAAGTTTATATCTGGAGCTCTAATGCCGCATACACACGACTGGACTTTCCAGCAGAAAAGGTCAGATGGAATCATTCCATCGGATATTACCCTCATGTGTGGGCTTCATCAGACTTTTTTTCTTCAAAAATTCTGACGGACGTAGAAATAAAACATGTTTCAAATCTGTCAGAAGGAATCAATTTCTATCGGGAAAACCGTTCGTCTGCATGCTGGTCCGACAGACCAAATACGATGCAAGGGCAGCTATTGAACTTCCTTTTATAGTCCCGTCGTACGTCATCACGTTCAAAACAACCTGACTTTGGTCCGTTCGTGTGTGGGCAAGTCCGTTTGGTCGGAACTCCGTCGGGAAGACCCTTTCTGCCGGAAAGTTCGGTCGTGTGTAATAAGTTTTGCATTGTGAATCTGAAAGAACCATAAAACTTTACAAACTCCCAAAATAAGGCCCCTTTCACACTTGGGACTGCAAAGTCACATGACAAGTCACATGACAAGTCACACCCCGTGAGTACCATTCATATCTGTGCGACTTCAACTAATCCCTGAACTACTTTGGCCTGACTTTGATGCGACTTGAGCTCCATAGACCTCAAGATTACAAAGGCATTGCTTCAAGTCGCATCAAAATCGTGGCAAAATCACGCGACTTTCAGGTCGCAGAAGTGTGAAAGGGGCCTAAGAGAAAAACTGATGTTTATTAGAACTGTGAGGACAGACATCATTGGGCCCAAAGAACCTACAAGAACCACCAGTAATGGGATGACCCAACATCGACCAATCAGCTGCTCTCTCATCTCCTTTCTTCATAAACCACCAACATTCATTTCCATCCGCCAAAGTCATCATTCCACCATAGAAACGGCTTACTCTAAAGACGTCCCTGGACCTCAGACAGTACAGTCTGCGTTGGGATTGCTCGTTCTAGATTACTGGGGTCCCATTGTGAAACGAAGGGAATTTGCACGCTTCTCTCCATTTAGCGATCCTCTGATGCACATCTTATTTGTTTATTTTATACGCCTATCTGGCCACCAGGCATGGTCCTGCTTGGGATGGTTACGGTAATAGCAAATCTCTGTATGTTATATTCCTACTTACATGCATATCCCTCAGTGCAACATATGAAGGGTGGGGGAGAGGGGGAGGGGGAGTTTGCCTAGCTGCATTCAGTCGTATGGCCGGTTACTTTCCTATTATTATTCTCTCCACTGTGGGAGGATCCATGAGCCTTGAACATACAATGTAACCATCTAGGATGATTAAGTCAAGTGAATGACGAAACATGTCGGGGCGTGGCTACTAGGTAACAGAGTGAGAGGAACCATTGGATGGCTCACGTCTATCTTCACCAAGGTGCTGGCGAGGCCAAGGAGCGGTGAGAGATTTAAAGAGTATGTATCGCATACCCTGAGTCCGCTAAAAATCACCAATGCTTTGGCAATCAGCTGTGTTAAAGTGTGCTGTGGCTTGACTTATTTGGCGTGGTTACAAGTTTTTAAATGTGAGTGTAACTTAAGAGGATCTTCTTATGGGTTATTAAAAGTTTTTTTTTACGGTATCACGCTATGGGAGCATTTCCTTTTTTTTTTATTTCATGAGAGCGTTCTGTCTATGAAAGTGTCAATTGGGTCCGCTTTTCTCCCGTTGAAAGGAAGGATTGTATGCCTGTCATCCACATCCCTGCAAAAAGGGTTTGGAAAGCGACTTTCTGCCAAACACGTTGGGTGTGAGGCTGATTTAGTCGGTGAGTTAATTCACATAAGGGGGAGAGGAATCACATTTCACTGCGGTGTGGTGAAGGAAAGGCGGTTTGAGAGAAAAAAAAAACACTGATCAATATCGCTTGTTAAAGTGAAATATGTTTTGGAGACTCCCGGACTTTTGCAACATTATATGAACACTGCATATGCTCTGCAATACTCCCCGAGGAGTGTTTAAATGTATAGTGTGAACTATCACTTCTTCACTGGGGTATTTATTTTTATTTAATGTTTATTTACTATTAATAATTTTTTAATTTTTATTTATGTATATAATTTTTCTGATGCACTTTGTAGTATAATATTTAGTGGTGTAACAGTCACTTGGTTTAGCGCCACGTGTTTCAATTATTTATAATAGGAACAAATACACAGAAATGACTCGTGATTAGTGGGGGAGGGTTCTTTTGCCGGAAGCACAGTGGTAAATACACAGGTGAAAGGGCATTAGTGAGTGTATTATTGATTTGCAATGTAACCATCTAACTGTTCGATTTGAATATCAATAAAAGCCTTTGTAAAAGAAATGAAAGGAAATTAGGAATCTGATAATATGGTATAACACCGCCACCCCTCCCCCTTTCCCTGTCAGAGGTGAGATGGCGAGAGCGCCGATGGCTGCCTGGTGGGTCATATGACCTCTTGGAAGCCCCGCCCCTTTCCTGACATTGAAATAACACAAATATAAACCTGAACTTTGCCAGTCACTCGTACAATAAATCCTTTCTTCTCTATGGTTTGGCCTTTGCCAGACTGAACCCCGGCAATGAGTCTGGAAGCTCCTCTCTATCCCGAACGAAGATTGTCCTCTGAAAACCTCCGTCCTTCTGCCCCCGCTTCGGCACAAAACCCCTGCCCCCCCCCCCCCCCCCGGCAGCCCAAGGTCCTGTTCATGCAGGAGGCACTGGGAGTATTGGCGAGGAATTGGCGCCTCTCTTTCTGTAGGAAAGGAGATGATTTGCTTTCATTTAAAAAAAAAAACTAAAGTAATAAATCAGCTTTAGAGACAATACTTTACTCTGGATCCAAAACCCCCGCCCCCGCCCCCCCCCCCCCCCCCCCAGTACTTTCTCATCACCAGATATCTTCAGTCTGATGACCAGCATCATTTAAACAACTTCATTAGAACCCGGATCATCCCGGACCTGACCTCTGTCTGTCACTGGACAGGGAAGGAGCGTCCGCACAGTCATGAGCTCATCTGTTACTCTGCTCTCTCCTCCTATCAGCATGCTCCTCATCACTACATTAACCAATTGTCTCCTTTTGTTGCTTTGTCCCAACCCCCAACTTGTCCTCTGCTGCAAGAGGATAGCAATTCAGATTCAGGTACTCCTGCTTGTGTATAAAAATAAATCTAAAGATTTAATAAAGACAGAAGTACACTACGCTGATGTGCATGTTTTATTTCGCTTTTAGGTTAAATACACTTTGTTTTATACGTGCTCCATATTTACTGTACAATCCTTTTCTAGAGTCTATCGAGGGACACCTTCGGGTTATGCTGCCACCTACAAGAGGCCGACATCAGAGGAGGATTGCACATCCACCTGGCAGAACTATGAGAAGAAAAAAACAGCCGAAGCAAATCTGGTAATTAGTTATCGATGCCAAGAAAGCCCAGAAGCGTAGTCACAGGCCGAGTAGAGGCCACCTTGACAGGAAACATGGAACGGAATCCTTGAAGCCATTATCTGGAATGACGGTCTGAGCCACCTAGAAATGGTGGAAGGAGAAGCCGGAGCCCATTATACCGGACTCTGGGATTACAAAGAGGGAATCAGTCTTCTAGTAAGAAGTCATGGCTGAGAGGTGGCCTTCCACAGACCACATCCAGACTACTGAAGCCAGGCAGAGCGGCAGAAGAACAAGGTTCTAGCTGAGGTGCAAGGCAGAAGCTACATTAGGCTAGAAGGAAGTCCAGGGTCTCTGCACCATCCTGTCCCTGTGCCGAACGTGTCCCATACAGGGTAGGGCAGCCAGACACTCGCCTAGTAGAAGTCTTCAGTACAAGGAACACCACCTTGGGGGTGAGAGAGGAGTGTCTGCAATGAGCTGAAGCACAGTAAGAACCAGATTAGAGACCCCAAGAAGCTACAGGGAAATGGACTGGGAGAGATACATGGGGACCCCATCTACAAAAAGGTCCCTATGCTGGAATGAAAGGTGAGCAGTCTCTCTAAAACAGAATATAAAGGGGAGAAAGCCGACCTGTAATAGTGCTGAGAGTCAGACGCTGGTCTAGACCCGGGGACAGGAATGAGAGAATATGTCCCATGGAAAAATAGCTGGGGGGGTGTACGCCCCTAGACTCACACAAGTATTCTTTTCATGTCCGATGATTGCTCTTAGCATCACAGAGATCAGACTGACATCTTCAGGTGAGGACTGGGCAGGATTATATTGCCACCTTCAGGTGAGGACTAGGCAGGGTTATATCGCCACCTTCAGGTGAGGACTAGGCAGAACATGTAAAACCAGCAAAACTGCACAGCACCGCCCAGGGGGCGGTCCTACCGGCTATATCCCCTCACTCTGCTTCCTGCAGCTCAGTTCGACATAAAGCAGTACAAACAGAAATAGGAGGGGAGGGAGCTGTGTCCGTCAATGTACAAAAATCCTATTTTCTCTTTCGTTCATTGACAGACACAGCTCCTTGAAATCTTGCCCTTAGGGACGTCCCCAAGCAGTGTCAAAAAAACAAGGGGTGGAAACAGCAAGAAATAACTTCACTCACAAGAGGAACGCCTCAAACCGAGGAGTTGCCACCTTAAACAGCCGCCAACAAAACCTGTGGTCAAAATATGCATCCACTGATGCGTTTACAACAAACTCGTAACTTAATGAACGTGTGAATTGCAACCTTACACAGCCGCCTGCAAAACCTTGCGACCAAAGCAAGCATCCGTAGATTCGCTCACGTCAACTTTGTAAAATTTTGTGAAAGTGTGAACGGACGACCAAGTCGCCACCTTACACACCTGGGAAACAGCCGCTTTGATGTCGGAAAGCCCAGGAGGTTCCAACTGCCCCAGTGGAATGAGCCGTGACAGGAAAGGGGGGCATAACCCTGAACCACGATCTGTCTGATCCACCGAGAGATGGTGGCCGACGAGACCGCCAGGCCCTTCTATGGACTATTCACTGATACAAACAGCGAGTCCGACCTCCGAAAAGGAGCCACAGCAGACAGATACACCCGCAGAGCCCCGACCACGTCCAAGGAATGCAAAGCAACTTCTTTCAGATGTGTCGGCTTAGGACAAAGATGGTAACAAGATGTCCTCATTTAGATGAAAGGCCAAAACCACCTTTGGAAGAAACGAAGGCTGCAGATGCGGCACCACCTTATCCTTGCGGAGGACTAAGTAAAGAGACTTGCATGACAAGGCCGCCAACTCAGAAACCCTCCTGACAAAAGTAAAAGCCACTAGAAAAAATACTTTCTGAGAAAGACTCAACAAGGGGATATCCCTAATATTTTCAAACGGCGGAAGCACCGAGAGCACCACATTCAGATCCTACGGAGGCAGCGGTGGACGAACCAGAGGGGCTACGTGTCGAACCCCCTGAACAAAAGTACTCACCAATGAGTGAGTCGCCTAGGGACCGTAGAAAAAAACCCAGCTAAGGCTGATATCTGCCCCTTGATGGTGCTTAATGCAAGTTTCTGATCCACTCCTCACTGCAAAAACAGCAGGATCCTGGAAAAAGGAATAAGTGTGCAGATGCCACTCCATCTTCTCACACATGGATATGTGAGCCTTCCACGTACAATGACAGATCTTCCGAGAAGATGACTTCTGTGTCCTCAGCACTGTGGAATTTACAGAGTCTGACAGACCTCAGTCCCTTAGCATCTGGTTCTCGACAGCCATGCCGTTAAAACCAGCGACGATAAAGCAGGATGAAGTATCGGACCTTGTGATAGACGGTCCTCTCGTATCGGCAGCCGTAAAGGAACATCCACCACCAGTGGTACTAGGTCGGTGTACTAAGGACGCCGAGGCCAATCTGGGGCAATCAGAATCACCAGAATCCCCTCGGTATGCCACTCTGCGAAGCAGACGTGGTAGAATTTTGAGTGGGGAAAAGCATAAATCAGCTGATAATGCCCCCATGGGGCCAGCAACGCATCCGCCCAGGGGACTCTTGTCCTGGACACAAACCTCTGTACCTTCCGAGAGGCCAAGGGATCCACATCTGGTGTGCCCCACTTTAGTCAAATTAGCCGGAATACATCCGGATGCAATGACCATTTCCATTGGTCCAGCATCTGACGACTTAGGTAGTCCACCTGCAGCTTAAAGAGTCTTCAACTTGTCTGAACGGAGAAAAACTCTCGCTTCTGAGGAGTCCAGCAGTAAGCCCAGGTACTCCAGGGTTTGAGTCGGCATCAACGCCGATTTTTTAGGTTCAGTACCCAACCAAACTCCCGGAGAGTTTGCATGGTGATCGCTACATCCTCCCTTAATTCTGAGGCGGAAGCTGCTCTCAGAAGGAGGTCGTCTAGGTAACCCACAACTGTGATCCCACGTTGCCTTAGCAACGCCAGAATTGGGGCAAACGTTGGGGCCAAAAGGGAGAGCCACAAATTGGTAGTACTCTTCCCCCGACTGCAAATCACAGAAACCTCTGATGCCTGAGGCATATGGGTACATGTAAGTATGGGTCCCCAATGTCCAAGGATGCCAGGAAGTCCCCCTGATGGAGTGCAGTGACCACGGAGCGAACTGATTCCATCCTGAACCTTTGCACTTTCACAAACCTGTTGAGGACCTTGAGGTCCAGGATTGGACAGACCCCTTCCTTCTTTGGGAGAACAGATTGGAGTAGAAACCCTGAAACCTTTCCAGTGTTGGTACAGGTACTATCACCCCGCGTAGCAGCAGGTCCTGTACTGCCCCAAACAGGGCCTCCCGAGGAGCCAGAAGATGAAGGTTGGAGGGAAAGAATCTCTATCTTGTATCCTGATGAAACCAGTTTGCAGACCCATTGGTCGGACAGTAGGGAGGTCCACCGAGCTGCAAACTCCTGAAGGCGACCCACCACCCGAGAGCCGCGTGGGGGCAAACCTTCATGCGGTAACACTTTTGCTCACAGACTTGTTTGGCTTGCGAAACCAGTAACGTTTTTGTCCTTCAGCAGGCGCCTTGTCGGACTGGGAATGCTTATCTGCCGACCCTGGCGGGTGAAAAAGCTGTTTCTGAGCGTGGCTCCTTACCCTTCCTGGACTGTGGGAGCAACGTGCTCTTCCCAGAAGTAACATTCTTAATAATATCATCCATGGTGGTTCCAAATAGCCTTTCATCTTGAAAGGGCAAATCCGCCGTGCTTTTTTAGATGCCCGGTCCGCAGACCAGCATTTCAGCCAAATCAGGCGCCACAGCACCACTGCTGATACTGAGGCTCTAGAGAGCAGGGGGACTGTATCCAGGGCCGCATCACAGACATACTTAATGCACCAACTGGTCTGCTAGTTCTACGCAGACCGGGGAAGTTTGTTGCTTCTCCAATTCAGGGTGCAAAAATTTGGCCCATTTAGTCAGCGTCTGCGACACCAAGGCCAGCACAGGTCATAACGCAGACCCCACCACCGTAAACATGGACCGGGCCAATGTCTCAGCCCTCCTGTGGGCAGGGTCCTTGAAAGCAGGAGTTCCTTCTACCGGAATCGTGGTTACTTTATTCAACCTGAATACTGGGGAGGGGGTCAACGACCGGAGGAGACGCCCATTTTTTCAAGAAGCTCTCCTCAAAAGGGTAACGCACCGCCATTCTTCCTGAAAAAGTCATATACGGCAACACGAAACACCTTAGGCGTGCGGGCCGGTTTGCAGCACCCAAAAGGGACAGCCACCTCTGCAGATGTCCCTGCTGCATCCTGTATTTTTAGAGTATCCCACACCGCTGTGATAAGTGCTCATACTATTACTTTTTCCTGTGCTAACCTGGACAAGGAGTCATTCTCACTGTCCGAACGGTCCTGTTCCGCATCCTCTGACACGTCACAGCGGGGCCCAAGTCTGAATCAGAGCCCAGACGACGGGGAGGGGGGGTAGGGGGGCATTTTTTATCCCCCTTGCGCCCGCACGCTGCCTCCACCCTGGCAACAAAGGACTCTAGGACCGCTGACAAAGCATCCATAGGCATCGCGTTTTGTGCAGGTGAGCCGGTTGCAATAGCAGGAATCTCTGGGGAAGAAGCGCCAGCTTCTGATGCCATGCTGACCCACAAGGCAAGGTACACAAAAATTCCACCCTCCTAGCTGCTCGCAGACTGAGGGGCCCCCCGCAGGACTCACCATCCTGACCGAGTACTGTACAGTGCTGCCGCCGTCTGCTCTGCCCTGTGTCAGTCACAAAGTGCTCAGAGTAAAAACCACGCTGTTCTGGAAGCATACAGTCAGCAGTGCTAGAGCTAAACCGCGCTGAGGCTACAAAAAAAATGGCCGCCGGCCGTTCTAGTAAGGAAATCACAGAAAAAATGGCTGCCGAACCTACTAGAATATGCCTGACAGCAATATACTAAAGCTACTGGAAAATGGCCGTGGCACACTTGGCGGCCTCCCCTCATGGCAAACAGCCTGAACATCTCGCTGTGGCCAGAAAAAGACAGGGAAAGAAAGACCGGACCCTGACAGCCAGCGTAGCCCCCCCAACAACGCCAGGAGCCCCCCTCGGAGGACCCCCCCAGCCAGGTACATGCACTGCACCTCATGCCCAGTCACACAGTGGCCTCAGCATGGGGTGGTAGGAATGAAAGGAAGGGAGAGAGGAAAGGGAGAGTTGAGAGACCCCCTAGTCGACCTCTCAGGGAATGCCCAGCTGCTCCATCCTGCCGAGGCAGGGGTAGCCGTACTTACCCCTCCTGTTGGGACTTCTGGACGCATTCCACCACAGACCCATCACCCGAGCATTATGGGGTGGCTGTTGGCCAGGGCACACTGTGACACGGACAGCAGTAGCCTAGTCATATGTGTGCCCCGGAGCATTACGCTCACCGGCCGCCCCCTGAACCAGAAGGGGCATGTCGTGGCTGAGCCAGTGCGTAGCTAGGGTCTGCACATGCTTAATGGCCAGGCTGAGGAGACTACAAGGATCTATATTATCCAGCCTCTAACCCAGCCCGGCTGTTGATTGTAGATCACAGGATCAAAATTACAAAAAAAAAAAGGAAAAATTCCCAGGACCAATGGTCCCCTCAGGGAGCCGGAACCTTCTCCTACACTAGGCAGAAAAAAACTGAGCTGCAGGAAGCAGAGTGAGGGGATATAGCCAGAGGGACGGCCCCCTTGGTGGTGCTGTGCAGTTTTGCTGTTTTTACATGTTTTACATGTTCTGCCTAGTCCTCACCTGAAGGTGGCGATATAACCCTAAGGCCAAGATTTAAAGGAGCTGTGTCCATCAATGAACGAAAGAGAAAAGTATATTACCGGTAAAACAGAAATCTCAGTTTCTTTATCGCCAACATAAGGTAGCATACTCAACGGCTCAAACATCTACTATGACCCAAAAACCAAGTCACAGATTTACAAACTTGAGCTACAGAGCGTGATGTGGAATGCCCAGGAAGCACCGACACTCCTGGTAGAATCAGCAGTCACTGAAAACTGTGGAACTTCGCCCTTCAGACCGTAAGATGACAGATAGATTTGGAAGCGTGTGACCTTCTTTGGGGCTTCAGGAAGCACAAAGACGGAATCCGACTGACAAATGGATGTAATCACCCCCCATGTGTGGGGATTAGGACAAAAATACAGCAACACAATGTCCTGGCTGAGATGGTATAGTGGCGGCTTAAACCATAGAACTGGTGGATCACCCCGGATGGTTCCTTACAGGAAAGGGCAGCCAATTCCAAAACTGAGACAAAGTAACGGCAACCAAAAAAATAATCTTCACTCAGAAGGACTAAAGGAACAGCCTGGATGGGTTCAAGCAGAGATTTCTGCAATACAGAAAGTAACAAGTTGAGGTCCCATTGAGAGTCATCACAGTCCTGACTGGTGGAACAATATGTGTGACGCCTAACACAAAGGCACACACCAAGGAATGTGAAGCAGTCTCTGAAAAAGGACCACCATGGCTGAAATCTGACCCTTGATTATACTCAAGGCCAGTCCCAGATCAACTCCAGATAAAATCCAGGATGGACCTATTACATATCTGCAGGGATGAAATTCTCTAGCCTCACTAAGTTAAATATGGTGGTAAATCTTCATTAAAGTCACCTTCTGAGCCTTCATCAGGATGGAAATGAATGCAGAGACTCCCGTGTCTCTGAAGACCCCGGCCTCAAGAGCCTTGCTGCTAAAACCAGCAACTGTAAAGACGAATAGCAGATCAAACCTCGAGGCAGAAGGCCAGTTTGATTCAGAAGGGTCCAAGGGTCGTCTGCAATGCTCACAATGTAAGAATACAAAGTTCTCCAGGGCCAAGCCAGGCCATTTAAAATCACTGGAATTGCTTCCATTCAGTGAGGTAGAGACCAGAACGGTGGGAAGGAATAAATTGGGTAAAACAGGTCCCACAGTGCCACCAAAGCCACAACCGCAAATGCTCGAGGATAGCTGGTCTTGGAGAGGAACCTGTCCAGCTTTGCATTAAATCTGGATGCCAAAAGATCCACATCTGGGGTGCCAGGATCCAAATCCTGTAATATTTGGAGTGGAGGACTTGGGGAGCTGTAGCTTTAAATTAGTTTGGAAGAAAACTCACAAAAAAGTCTTTTTGGTCACAGATGAACTTTGACTTTTGGGTTCTTCGGGAGCAGATTCCTCAGAAAAGTCATCTCAGAATCCCCTTCCTACTGGAACAATCCCATCTTCCTCATCCTCCGTTTACAGGGAGGGGGGAAAAGAGGGGAAATGCTTTTACTTGTAATCAAGGTGGTCCAATTTGGCAAGAATTACCAGCAGGGACTACACCAGAACATTCAGAAATGTATGTCACAGGATCACTTAGAGGTCCAATCTTCACCCATCAAGGCAGGCTCTACCACTAAAGGCCTCCAGAGACTCGACTCCCCAGCTGGAGATCACTACCCTGCACCTGACCTACTGGTTCTAAGGCAATTAATCACTGTAGAGTTTACTGTTCTGTAGTGTTCAGTGCCAACCAGCAACCTTACAGGCTGTCCCCTGCGTGTCCGGTGCAGAGTCCGGGTACCAATCTTCTGAGGATTGAACAGCTGTAGGCAAAATATCCTGAAGAAGCCACTTAATCCCAGATGGAATCATTGAGAAGCTAGAGCCTGCACAGACATCACCTAAACAGTAGCAAAAAACAAAACAAAAAACAACTGAGCCTTGCCTAATGGGGAGAGGTTATGCCAAGGAAGGGACTTTCTGCCTTTTTTTTGCCAATGTCAGATTGCCTGAAGATGGCAGCATAACCTGATCTATAATGGATATGAAGATGTCCTGTGTGCTGCGATGTACGATAATGAAATTGAGTTTACCTCTTTCGTGGCTATACCATCTCCCACTCTTCTGGGAGATGGTGTCTTTGGGAATTTGTGCCCCTTTGTGAGGTCAGATACTGATGTTGGATGAGAAGATCGGGCTCACATGTTGGGTCCCCAAAGGTGATCAGTAGGGATGAGGTCAGAGCTCTGTACAGGACACTCAAGTTCCTCCACAACAAACTGGTCACACCATGTGTTTATGGCGCTGGCTTTGTACACGGGGGGCACAGTCATGGGGGAACAGAAAAGGGTCTTCACAAAACTGTTACCACAAGGTTGGAAGAGCCCAATTGTCTACAATGTCTTTGTATGATGGAGAATTGCCAGGACCCTTCTCTGGAGACCCCTGAACAATGGAGACCTCTTCAATGGGTTCAGGTGTCTCCAGTAAAGGTCCTGGTAATCCTCCATCATACAAAGACATTGTAGACAATTGTGCTCTTTCAACCTTGTGGTAAGTGTTTGGTGAAGACCCTTTGCTGTTCCAGCATGACCCCCCCCCCCCCCCCCCCCCTGCAAAGCCAGCTCCATAAAGACATGATGTGGCCAGTTTGATGTGGAGGAACTCGAGTGTCCTGTACAGAGCCCTGACCTCATCCCTACTGATCACATTTAGGATGAATTGAACGTTTTACTACCTTTGCCCACTCAACTAAAGTAACAGTGGTGAGGTCAGGTACTGATCTTGAATGAGAAGACTTGGCTCACCATAGGTGTTCCAATCCATACCAAAAGGTGTTCAGTAGGGATGAGGTCAGGGCTCTGTACAGGACACTCAAGTTCCTCCATGACCTCAAACCTACTTAACAGGCTTGGGATGAGAAGAATTATTTGAGGGCAAGTACCGATGTTGGATGAGAAGACCTTATACCAAAGGTCTTGCAAAAGTAGGGGATGCGGTTAGAACTCTGTACAAGAGACTGGAGTTCTTCCACGCCAAACTGGTCAAACCATGTCTTTATGGCGCTGGCTTTGTACACGCGGGGTACAGTCATGCTGGAACAGTAAAGGGTTTTCACCAAACTGTTACCACAAGGTTGGAAGAGCACAATTGTCTCCAATGTCTTTGTATGATGGAGGATTACCGGGACCTTCACTGGGGACACCTGAACCCCATTCGTTGGAGGGGCCCATATACATCCGGCCATATAGTGTACATTGAAGGTTGATGCAGCAGAGGAAGGGATAGGTGTGTGTATGGAGGAAATGGGGGTGCTATGAATGATGAAAGGGTTCAGAGGTTAGGAGGTGTTAAGGGAGGGGAGGACCAGTGGTCACCTGCACAGCCTCAGTCTCCATTGTCTTCTTCAGGATCTGAATGTCTTCAGTGGTCGGAGTGTCTGTCTCCATGGAGCAGATCAGACTGAGTGCGGGAGGAGAATTAAACATGGAGTACTGCATGTAGCGGCCATGATGAAGAGAGACAGAGAGACAGATTACAGAAGAGTAAGTCACTTTATACATACAGAAGAGAACATCACATTCACCATGGAAAGGGCCAGTGTCCCCAATACAGAGCTTTCCATGTTGGAGGATCCTGGGAGGGTGAACTGCCCACAATGGAGAGATCCCCTCACCAGTTCCAAGTCCTTTCCCATGCTGGAGCCTTCAGACCACAAAGCAAGGGAGTCTTACTTGTCCTGCTGCATTCTGCGTTATGTAAAACCAATGCAGAACCCAGGTGGTGGAAGGAGCATGGAACTCAGAAGATTCAGGCAGCTGGTGATCTACCCAAAACTGAACTGTACCCACCACCCATAACCAGCTACCTGCGGGTTTAATCGTGCCATTTCCTCAATGCGATTCCACATCTCTGCCCGTTCCCTACCACGAATCTTCACCCTGAAAGAGAAGAAAAACTGAGACTAATCCTCTGGCAGAGAGAACCCCTCCTGGACACCTTCAATCCTGTATTCCCATCCCCCTTTCCACTACCCCCCCCCCAGTGTACAATAGAACCTGCCTCCCCCAATATTCCCAGTCACATGACATACAGTGGTAGATGGTCCCACTTCTCCTAATACCCCCCTACACACACACACACACAAGACCCCCCACCCCATATACACAGACCCCCTCCCAATATACACAGACCCCCCCCCCCAATATACACATACACACCCCATATCCTCCCATGTACATAAGTATGACAGGCTTCTCCCATGTAAATAAGTATGACAGGCTCCTCCCATGTACATAAGTATCACAGGCTCCTCCCATCAACATAAGTATCACAGGCTCCTCCCATCACAGACTCCTCCCATATACATAATTATCACAGGCCCCTCCCATGGAAAAGTATCACAGACTCCTCCCATGTACAGAAGTATCACAGGCTCCTTCCATGTACAGAAGTATCACAGGCTCCTCCCATGTACAGAAGTATCACAGGCTCCTCCCATGTACAGAAGTATCACAGGCTCCTTCCATGTACAGAAGTATCACAGCTCCTCCCATGTACAGAAGTATCACAGGCTCCTCCCATGTACATAATTATCACAGGCTCCTCCCATGTACAGAAGTATCACAGACTCCTTCCATGTACAGAAGTATCACAGGCTCCTCCCATGTACAGAAGTATCACAGGCTCCTCCCATGTAAAGAAGTATCACAGGCTCCTCCCATGTACATAATTATCACAGACTCCTCCCATGCACAGAAGTATCACAGACTCCTCCCATGCCACAGAAGTATCACAGACTCCTCCCATGTACAGAAGTATCACAGGCTCCTCCCATGTACACAATTATCAGACTCCTCCCATGTACATAATTATCACAGACTCCTCCCATGTACATAATTATCATAGGCTCCTCCCATGTACAGAAGTATCACAGGCTCCTCCCATGTACATAAGTATCACAGGCTCCTCCCATGTACAGAAGTATCACAGGCTCCTCCCATGTACAGAAGTATCACAGACTCCTCCCATGTACAGAAGTATCACAGGCTCCTCCCATGTACAGAAGTATCACAGCTCCTCCCATGTACATAATTATCACAGACTCCTCCCATGCACAGAAGTATCACAGACTCCTCCCATGCACAGAAGTATCACAGACTCCTCCCATGTACAGAAGTATCACAGGCTCCTCCCATGTACACAATTATCAGACTCCTCCCATGTACATAATTATCACAGACTCCTCCCATGTACATAATTATCATAGGCTCCTCCCCATGTACATAAGTATCACAGACTCCTCCCATGTACATAATTATCACAGGCTCCTCCCATGTACATAATTATCACAGGCTCCTCCCATGTACAGAAGTATCACAGACTCCTCCCATGTACATAATTATCACAGGCTCCTCCCATGTACATAATTATCACAGGCTCCTCCCATGTACAGAAGTATCACAGGCTCCTCCCATGTACAGAAGTATCACAGACTCCTCCCATGTACAGAAGTATCACAGGCTCCTCCCATGTACAGAAGTATCACAGGCTCCTCCCATGTACATAAGTATCACAGACTCCTCCCATGTACATAATTATCACAGACTCCTCCCATGTACATAATTATCACAGACTCCTCCCATGTACAGAAGTATCACAGGCTCCTCCCATGTACAGAAGTATCACAGACTCCTCCCATGTACATAATTATCACAGACTCCTCCCATGTACAGAAGTATCACAGACTCCTCCCATGTACAGAAGTATCACAGGCTCCTCCCATGTACATAATTATCACAGACTCCTCCATGTACATAATTATCACAGACTCCTCCCATGTACAGAAGTATCACAGACTCCTCCCATGTACAGAAGTATCACAGGCTCCTCCCATGTACATAATTATCACAGGCTCCTCCCATGTACAGAAGTATCACAGGCTCCTCCCCATGTACAGAAGTATCACAGACTCCTCCCATGTACAGAAGTATCACAGGCTCCCTCCCATGTACAGAAGTATCACAGGCTCCTCCCATGTACATAAGTATCACAGACTCCTCCCATGTACATAATTATCACAGACTCCTCCCATGTACATAATTATCACAGACTCCTCCCATGTACATAATTATCACAGACTCCTCCCATGTACAGAAGTAGCACAGACTCCTCCCATGTACATAATTATCACAGACTCCTCCCATGTACATAATTATCACAGACTCCTCCCATGTACAGAAGTAGCACAGACTCCTCCCATGTACAGAAGTAGCACAGACTCCTCCCATGTACAGAAGTATCACAGGCTCCTCCCATGTACAGAAGTAGCACAGACTCCTCCCATGTACAGAAGTAGCACAGACTCCTCCCATGTACAGAAGTATCACAGCCTTTGCACAATACATTGGTGAAGCTCCTTCCACCAATTACAGTCTCATAAAGGAGCATGCTCCGAAGGCGCACTCCTCCCCACATCCGGAAGCGTTGGATCCAGCCGCCTCTGAGAACCAGGAAGGGTTGGGAGCCACCAGCACAGCCAAAAATATCAGCTGCCTCTCCATCTGCGAGCCGCCCGCCTTCCCCGGATTGGATGAACATCTTCTGCCGTCCTACAAGTGATGTCATCTCTATGATCTTGTGAGGTGAGAATTGTCTGTCCTACATTCAGATGTCTCATTAATGCTGCACTCAGATGGCGCCGCTCTCTCTCTTCCTCCAGAATCTGTGGACCTCACCGCTGTACAGGGAGGAGATTTGTTAATGAGTATGGCTCCCCCTTGGGAGCACGTGGTGTAAGTGGCGTGGAAGGCTTGCTGACCCGCGCCCTACACAAGGCGAGGACTTTGCTGCCAGTCATGTGAGTTTCTTGGAGAAAGAAGACACGGGGCTCGTGTGAGGTGAGCTACTTCAATAATGAGGACCTTTAGAATTTGTTATTAAGCCGCCGTACATTTCAAGAGGGCTGCGTGACTTCAGACATAAGTATGATCAGCGGGAGCAATCAGATCAATAAGTAGAGATATGGGGACATTTTCTGGCGGTGTCGTATTGCAGTACACAGAGAGAGCAGATGAGTGGTGAGGAGCACAAATACACGTAAAGGGTCAGCAACCCCACCCATAACACACAACAGCCCCAAACCGCAACAAAGTATCCAAGGGGCATCAAAGTGCGTGAAGTGTGACCCTGGAATACCGTCACCGAGCTCTTCCAGGTCTGCAGCCAACGTAGAGTTACTCTTCAGGCAAAATTGTTGGATAAAAACAAGTTAGGATGTGGAAAATCTGCATCAAGTGAAACCAAGAAATGGGAGAACCCAAAGCGGTCGGCCAATCATCAGCATCAGCCGACTAACAAAGAGGCGGACTATTCCAGCAGGTTGAATCCGTAGTCGGCTGGGGTAGGTCACACTGTACTTAAAGAGGAAGTAAACCCTGATGAGTGTTACTTCCTCTTTGATTCCCTGCAAAGGTAAAGCATAATGGACTACTATGCATCGCATCGCATCGCATCACATAGTACTCCATTATGTGTCACTTACCTGACACAGAAGTCACCGCTGTCCCCTGTAGTCCGGAGCATCCACCTTCTCCGTGGGTCTCGTTGCTCCGCCGCTGTCATTCGGCGAAGCCGCGATGACGTCACTCCCGCGCAGGCGCACGGGAGCTGCCACTCACGGAATACTCGCTATTGACGGTGCTGTGCTCAGTGCGCCTGCGCGCCGCTGTCTACGGCACATGTGCCATAGACAGCGGTGCCTGTCTTTCGGCAAATATCTCCTAAACCGTATAGGTTTAGGAGATATTTCTTGGACCTATGGGTAATCCTTAATCTAGGCTTACCTGTAGGTCAAAGTGTGTTGTAAGGGTTTACATCCACTTTAAAGGGGTTGTGAGGATAAATGTTTTCTATGCATTCTATGCATTAAGGTGAAAAAACATCTCACACTGCCGGCGCCCCCAGCCCCCTCGTTTTACTTACCTGACCCCTCGAAAGTCCTGAGCTCGCCCCCCAACGTCCTCTTCACCACTCAGCCTGGCTGCCGATTGGCTGGAGTGAATGGATTGAAAGCAGCGCAGCCATTGGCTCGCGCTGCTATCAATCACATCCAATGAGGCGGCGTGTCGGGGGCGGGGCCGTGTGATACAGCGAGCAGCTATAGCCGTCAGCTGTATCACGGGAGCGCGCCTGCAGGTGCTTCTCACCATGTGAGGGAGCTGGTATGAATGTGAGACGTACCTGTGAGAGGAAGCAGAGACAGCCGCCGAGGGACCCCAGAAGAGGAGGATCGTGAAAAACGAGCTGCACAGCGGAGGTATAAGTATAAGTATAACATGTTTGCTATTTAACCAGTTGCCGACCGCCGCACGACGATGTACGTCGACAGAATGGCACGGGCAGGCATATGGGCGTATCTGTACGTCCCTGCCTTCCCGCAGGTGGGGGGCCGGATCGGCGCCCCCCGGTGGCAGCGGCGGTCGGATTCCGTGCAGGAGCGATCCGGGATGAGGGGGCGGCCATTCATTCATGGCCACCCCCTCGCGATCGCTCCTGACGAGTGGCAGTGCAGCATGACATCACTTCCTCTCCTGTAATGTAAACACAGGCAGAGGAAGTGATGTAATCTCTCCTCCGTGTCGGTATTTTTCGTTCCGGCACCGAGGAGAGAGGATCGGTGAGTTGCACCAACACTACACTACACAGTAGAACATGCCAGGCACACTCTCACCCCCCCTTCACCCCCCTAATCACCCCTGCACCCCCAGTCACAGTGACACCAATTGCATTTATTTTTTTGCATTGGTGTCATTTGTGACTGTAATAACTGTTAGGGCAGTTAGGGTTAGCCCCCTTTAGTTCTAGGGTACCCCCCTAACCCCCCCAATAAAGGTTTAACCCCGTGATCACCCCCCGTCGCCAGTGTCACTAAGGCTGGGTTCACATTGCAGCGGTTTATGAGAACGGATGTGATTCGCACCGCACTGCAGTGCAAATCACATCCGATCTCTGCGATTCGAGTTCAGCCATACAGATAGTATACAGATAGGTATGGCTGAATTCGCATCGCACCCGCCGCAAACTCGCACGGGACCCTTTATTTGGTCCGCAGCAGAATCGGATCGCATGGGTGTTCACACCATGCGATCCGATTCCTGTCCGAGTTTGCAGATCGCACTGCGATATGCGAACTGATCTGGGGGTGTCATTAACATTTCACTGACACTCCCCAGCAGTTCGCATAGGGCAGTGTGAACTGCCGCTGGGAGGCATGCGATTCGGGAACCCGCCGCGGATTCGTGGCGTTTCCGCCATCGCTCCAGTGTGAACCAGCCTAATAAGCGATCGTTTTTCTGATCGCTGTATTAGTGTCACAGGTGACGCTAGTTAGGCAGGTAGGTATTTAGGTTCGCCGCAGCTTTTTATAGCGCCAGGGACCCCCATATACTACCGCATAAAGCCCCCTGATTGCCCCCTAGTTAACCCTTTCACCAGTGATCACCATATAACTGTTACAGGTGACGCTGGTTGGTTAGTTATTTTTTTATAGTTTCAGGGCACCCGCCATTTATTACCTAATAAAGGTTTAACCCCCTGATCACCCGGCGGGTGTCATTTGTGACTAATAACTGTTAGGGCAGTTAGGGTTAGCCCCCCTTTAGTTCTAAGGTACCCCCCCTAACCCCCCAATAAAGGTTTAACCCCCTGATCACCCGGCGGGGTGATATAAGTTTGAGGGTCAGATAAGGTCTGCGTCGCCCCAGGCAGCGTCAGGTTAGTGCCAGTACCGCTAACACCCACGCGCAAAGCATACACCTCCCTTAGTAATATAGTATCTGATCAGATCTATATTAGCGTCGCCAGCAGTTTAGGTTTCCCAAACGCATTGTTAGCGGGATCAGCCCAGATACCTGCTGGCACCTGCGTTTAGAGCCTCCGCCAAGCCCAGCCCACCCAAGTGCAGTATCGATCGATCACTGTCACTTACAAAACACAACACACATAACTGCAGCGATCGCAGAGTCAGGCCTGATCCCTGCCATCGCTAACAGTTTTTTTTGTAGCGTTTTGATTACAGTCGCTGACAGGCTAGGTGCTTTTTTACCTGTGACTCTCACTAGTGTACCCCTAAATTTAGGGTGTCTACTTTCCAAAATGGGGTCATTTGGGGGGGGGGGGGGGGGGGGGTTTGTGCCATCTTGGCATTTTATGGCCTTCAAAACTGTAATAGGTAGTGAGGAGTGAAGTCAAAAATTTACACCCTTAGAAATCCTGAAGGCAGTGATTGGTTTTCGGGGCCCCGTACGCGGCTAGGCTCCCAAAAAGTCCCACATATGTGGTATCCCCGTACTCAGGAGAAGCAGCAGAATTTATTTTGGGGTGTCATTTCACATATGCCCATGGCATGTGTGAGCAATATATCATTTAGTGACAACTTTGTGAAAATAAATAAATAAAAGTTTGTAATTTTCCCGCAACTTGTGGCAAAATATAAAATATTCCATGGACTCAACAGGCCTCTCAGCAAATAGCTTGGGGTGTCTACTTTTTAAATGGGGTCATTTGTGGGGGTTTTGTGCCATCTTGGCATTTTATGGCCTTCAAAACTGTGATAGGTAGTGAGGAGTGAAATTACAAATGTATGCTCTTAGAAATCCTGAAGGCGGTGCTTGGCTTTCGTGGCCCGTACGCGGATAGGCTTCCAAAAAGTCGACCACATGTGGTATCCCCGTACTCAGGAGAAGCAGCAGAATGTATTTTGGGTACAATTCCACTATAACTATGGCATGTGTGAGCAATATATCATTTAGTGACAACTTTGTGTAAAAAAAATTAAACAAATTTTTTTTTTGTCATTATTCAATCGCTTGAAAAATAAAATATTCAATGGGCTCAACATGCCTCTTATCAATTTCCTTGGGGTGTCTACTTTCCAAAATGGGGTCATTTGGGGGGGTTTTGTACTGCCCTGCCATTTTAGCACCTCAAGAAATGAGATAGGCAGTCATATACTAAAAGCTGCGTAAATTCCAGAAAACGTACCTTAGTTTGTAGATGTGACAACTTTTGCGCAAACCAATAAATATACAATTATTGACTTTTTTTTTTACCAAAGACATGTGGCTGAATACATTTTGGCCTAAATGTATGACTAAAATTGAGTTTATTGGATTTTTCTAATAACAAAAAGTAGAAAATATCAGTTTTTTTCAAAATTTGCGGTCTTTTTAAGTTTAATAGCAAAAAATAAAAATCGCAGAGGCAATCAAATACCATCAAAAGAAAGCTCTATTTGTGGGAAAAAAAGGACGCAAATTTTGTTTGGGTACAACATTGCATGACCACGCAATTACCAGTTAAAGCAGCGCAGTGCCAAATTGTAAAAAGACCTCTGGTCATTGACCAGCAAAATGGTCCGGTCTGAAAGTGGTTAAAAAAAAATGACTTTACAATCCCTTTAATATTTTTATCTCAAAGCCGTTTACGGACCTCATTGAAGGTTTCCTCTCTCTGTAGCTCGGCCAAAAAAATCAGGGAAATCAAGGAGAATGGAGGCAATGCCATATTTGAGTGCAGAGAGGATCCTGTCCTTGTCTCGGTAATTGAGAAATCGGACCAAAAAGGGTTTAGGGATGTTCCTAGGAATGGCTCACCCGGGGGCACCTGCTGTGCTCTTCCAACCACGAGGGTAGGGGGGATATCTGAAAATCCGAGTAGGTTTTTAAAGAAGTCTTCTGCAAATTCTGCCGGGTGTTCCCCCTCATACCCCCCAGGCAGACCAAGGACTCTAACATTATTTCATCGTAGTCAGTTTCAGCATCATTCAATTTTGTGACAAGGGTCTGCACTGTGCGTTGCAACTCAGCAATGGAGACAGCGGGGTTGGCAGCGAGATCTTCCGTAGCTTCTGGATTCAGACTCCGTCATTCTCCCTCTGATTCTGCCCAGATGGTTTTGTATAAGGTTGCACTCTACGGCAATATGATCGGTGTGCATCAGCAGTGAGGTTCTAAGCTGTTCAATCGCGGCCAGTATCATAATTGTGAGAAAAGAGTGCGCTATAGTAGGTCTCGCCGCTGCTCCTTAGGCTGCTAAGAGTAGGTTATATCCTCTGTAAATAATAATCTTGTATGAGGGAAAAAAAACTTTTATATATAATTAGGAGGACTCTCTTGTACAAAAACTAACCCTGGGGCAATATATACCCCTAGCTTACTCCTAAAAAATAAATAAAAATGTAGGGCTGAAACAATTAATCGATTAATCGACAACTAATCAATTACTATTTTCATAATCAATTAATCGGCCAGTAACATAATGGGGTTTAAAAAAAAAACTAAAATGAGCCCTTTATAGTAGAAAAATATCATCACTACTGTAAATATTACTCTCACTGTTCTACGGTAAAAAAATGATCCCTTCCAGTGGTGATTATCGGCTTTTTTGTACTATAAAAGGGCTAATTTTAGTCTTTTTAGCCCCCGTTATGTTACTAAACATCTTAGGTCAGGTTCACATCTTTATGTTTATTGGTGCTTTTTGCAGAAACGCACTGCAGTTCATTTCCATGGTTTCCTATGGGACACGTTCCTATCTGTGCTTTTTTCAGCCGCTGCGTATTTGGAAAGGGTCGGGGACTTTTAACGCAAAATGCTGCTTTTTTGGTTCAATATACTTCAATGGAGAAGCTGCAGAAAAGAATGTAATGCGTTTTTGCAGCAATTTGTGTTTTTTTTTTTTTTAATCTGCCCAAAAAAAATGCAAAAAATGCAAATTGCAGTAAAATCACGTGCGCAAAAATCAAAAACGCACAGCAAAACGCACTGCAGAAACAGATCAAAAGCAAAAACTGCACAGGTGTGTACCGAGCCTTATGCTGACCACACCGATCATTTTTCAGGTGAGAATATTCAGATGAAAAATCTTTGTACATTCGCCGAAAGAATTTTGTTTGAAATTTTCACTTCATTTCTGAACAAAAACCACATCCACTGTCTGCAAATTCCTTTGACCGAGAAGTTTTCTATTATTTCCAAATTTTCCTGTCACTGTGGTTGAAAATGAACGTCAATTTGACCCACTTTTTTTTTTTTTTTAAAGGTTATTAACCGATTTATTGATTAGTCGAAACAATAATCGGCCAACTAATCGATTATGAAAATAATCGTTAGTTGCAGCCCTATAAAAATGTATATATTCTAAGATGAATGTATTCTTGTTTTTATTTGTGCTAGAGACTCGGCCTGCATTTGACTATTGTCCAAATGATCCAAAACCTTACCCATTATTTAGGTCTAAAAATGGCATCAGATATTTGTTCATTTTAAAGGAAAAAACTTCTTTGGGATTAGTCTGTGTTAGACCCTCTGGAGTTTTTTTTTTTATGTAGAACCCAGAAAGAATTTGTTGTGTATTTGAATGTGTCCTTTGTATTTGAGTGATTGATACTGCCAATTGTCTCCAAAAAAAACAGGCAATCCTAAAAACTCCCAAAATCTAATTAATGAAATTAACAAACATTGTGAAAAAAATGATGAATACATATATATATATATAATTGTGAATAGCTGACAACACCTCTGCCCCTCGATATTCTCATATGAAGTGAAGTGAGAAAACACGGCTGGTATTACAACCTTTACATAAAACAAACCATATGCAAGACCATAAAGTGACCGGTGCTGTAAGAATAGTCCCATGAGAAAAACACGGATTCCGTCATATATAAATCATGCTTGGTGATATGATCCGTGCTCCTATTGCCAACGCACTCACCAGAGCCTCTAATCCCTCCCGGGGTATTGCACCGCCACAGTAAGTGCCACTGTGTAGCAATTCAAGGGCTCCCCGGCTTCCATGTAGTGGCACTATTAAGTATCACAATTTTCTAGTATCATAATTGTGCTATCTTGAGGCAAAGGAGCTTACGTCTCTGCCACTGGAACCGCCCTAGGATCCATCTCCAATTCAGACAGCAGGTCTGAAGCCTCCCAACTAAGATGGCGTCCAGCCGCAGGGAAGGGGGCGGCTGCAACTGATGTGGTATATGTGGCTTGGCGGCCTTGGAGCTATCTGTCCCGAGCACTCCACAGAAAGGGGTCACTAGGGAAGAGAGCAGCCTGTGTCCATGGAAGCTCTAGTGAGGAAAGTAGGAGTACCAAGATGGTGGCTGAAACTAGGCCCCAATATACCACGGCCATAGTGGACGCTCAGCTGTGACCCAACAACCCCTTATCACACTGCAGGGATGTGGGTAAGAGGAAGAGGCAGTGCAGTCAGCGCCCTGGATGAGGAAGGCTCAGGCAGGTTAGATAAGCAGAGGCGAGTATGATGGTTGCCGTCACTAGGCGCCGGATTTGCCTATTATATCAGATCAGGGATGTAAGGAGGTGAGGGGGGTGAAGAAGGTCGGCAGTCCCTTGCTCCGGATCGCGGGTTGAAAAAGGCTAAAAGGCTCCGATACATTAGGGCTGGCAAGATGGCAGTCACCAATAGGCCACAGCCGGACCTGCAGGCAGTGTCCACCTAATAGACCCCTACACCACGGCAGGGATGCACAGAGGTGAGGGGAATAGATGGGCTGGCAGTCTCCCGTTCTCTTCTAAGATTGTCCTGTATTTGTCTCCATCCATCTTCCCATCAACTCTGACCAGCTTCCCTGTCCCTGCTGAAGAAAACCATCCCCACCACATGATGCTGCCACCACCATGTCTCACGGTGGGGATGGTGTGTTCGGGGGATGGGCGGTGTTAGTTTCCCCCACACATAGCGTTTTACTTTTAGGCCATAAAGTAGAATTTTGGTCTCCTCTGACCAGATCACCTTCTTCCACATGTTTGCTGCCCCCTCCCCCACATGGCTTCTCACAAACTACAAACAGGACTTCTTATGACTTTCTTTCTCCAATGTCTTTCTTCTTGTCACTCTTCCATAAAGGGCAGATTTGTGGAGAGACGACTAATAGTTGTCCTGTGGACAGATTCTCCCCCCTGAGCTGTGGATCTCTGCAGCTCCTCCACAGTTACCATGGACCTCTTGGCTCTTCTCTGATGAATGCTCTCCTTGCCCGGCCCGGTCAGTTTAGGTGGACGGCCATGTCTTGGTAGGTTTGCGGTTGTGCCCATACTCTTTCCATTCTCCGATGATGGATTGAACAGAGCTCCGTGAGATGATCAAAGCTTGGGAGATTTTATTATAACCCAACCCTGCTTTATACTTCTCCACAACTTTATCCCTGACCTGCCTGGTGTGTTCCTTGGCCTTCATGATGCTGTTTGTTCATTAAGGTTCTCTAACAAACCTCTGAGGGCTTCACAGAACAGCTGTATTTATACTGAGATTAAATGACACACAGGTGGACTCTATTTACTAATTAGGTGACTTGTGAAGGCAATTGGTCCCTCTAGATTTTTGTTAGGGGTATCAGAGTAAAGGGGGTGCCATACAAAGGCCCCTCCCCCCACACTTTTCACATATTTATTTGTATCATTTATCATTTTCCTTCCACTTCACAATTATGTGACACTTTGTGTTGGTCCATCACATAAAATCCCAATAAAATACATTCATGTTTTTGGTTGTAACAAAATGTGGGGAATTTCAAGGGGTATGAATACTTTTTCAGAGACTGTACACAGACCTCCACCCCTATACACAGCCCCCCATATAAAAAGCCCCCCCCATATACACAGCCCCCCCCATATACACAGACCTCCACCCATGTACACAGCCCCCCTATACAGACCTCCACTCCCATATACACAGCGCCCCCACCCATATACACAGACCTCCACTCCCATATACACAGGCCCCCCCATATAAACAGACTTCCACTCATATATACACAGACCCCACCCCCCCATATACACAGCCCCCCCACCCATATACACAGACCTCCACTCCCATATACACAGCGCCCCCACCCATATACACAGACCTCCACTCCCATATACACAGCCCCCCCACCCATATACACAGACCTCCACTCCCATATACACAGGCCCCCCCATATAAACAGACTTCCACTCATATATACACAGACCTCCACTCCCATATACACAGCCCCCCCACCCATATACACAGACCTCCACTCCCATATACACAGCCCCCCCACCCATATACACAGCCCCCACCCCCATATACACAGCCCCCCCACCCCCATATACACAGCCCCCCCACCCATATACACAGTCCCCACCCCCATATACACAGCCCCCCCACCCCCATATACACAGCCCTCCACCCATATACACAGACCTCCACTCCCATATACACAGCCCCCCCCACCCATATACACAGCCCCCACCCCCATATACACAGCCCCCCCACCCCCATATACACAGCCCTCCACTCATATATACAGCCCCCCCCATATACACAGACCCCCCCATATACACAGACCTCCACTCATATATACACAGCCCCCCCACCCATATACACAGCCCCCCCATATACCCCATTTACACAATCCCCCCCATATACACAGACATCCACTCCCATATACACAGCCTCCCATATACACAGCCCCTCCCCATATACACAGACCTCCACTCCCATATACACAGCCCCCCATATACACAGCCCCCCCCATATACACAGACCTCCACCCATATACACAGACCTCCACCCATATACACAGACCTCCACTCCCATATACACAGACCTCCACTCCCATATACACAGACCTCCACCCATATACACAGACCTCCACCCATATACACAGACCTCCACCCATACACACAGACCTCCACCCATATACACAGACCTCCACCCATATACACAGACCTCCACCCATATACACAGACCTCCACCCATATACACAGACCTCCACCCATATACACAGACCTCCACTCCCATATACACAGACCTCCACCCATATACACAGACCTCCACCCATATACACAGACCTCCACCCATATACACAGACCTCCACCCATATACACAGACCTCCACCCATATACACAGACCTCCACTCCCATATACACAGACCTCCACTCCCATATACACAGACCTCCACCCATATACACAGCCCCCCCATATGCACACAGACCTCCACTCCCATATACACAGACCTCCACTCCCATATACACAGCCCCCACCCCCATATACACAGCCCCCCACCCCCATATAGACAGACCTCTGCTTCTCGGCTTTGTATTGCTGTGTGCAGTCATCGAACAACTTCTGATTCATCTCCATGAACAACTTCAGAGCGTTATAGATCAGTCCATGGATAGTCCTGGAAGAGAGACCAGCCTGGTTAGTCCCGCACACATCTGTATGTACAGAGATGGATTCGCTCAGGTCCATGGATGGGGCCTCCAGTGTCTGTAGGGAGGTCACACGTCATGTTATAGGGCTCCTGTCCTCAGCACCGCCACATGGGAAGAGGTCACAGGTCACACGGGAAGATGAGATCACACAGGAGGATAAGGTCACATGGGAAGAAGAGGTCACACGGGAAGGGGAGGTCACACGGGAAGAAGAGGTCACACGGGAAGGGGAGGTCACACGGGAAGAAGAGGTCACACGGGCAGAAGAGGTCACACGGGAAGGGAGGTCACACGGGAAGAAGAGGTCACACGGGAAGAAGAGGTCACACGGGAAGAGGTCACACGGGAAGAAGAGGTCACACGGGAAGAAGAGGTCACACGGGAAGGGGAGGTGACTTGGGAAGAAGAAGTCACACGGGAAGGGGAGGTCACATGGGAAGAGGTCACACGGGAAGAGGAGGTCACACGGGAAGAGGTCACACGGGAAGAGGAGGTCACACGGGAAGAGGAGGACACACGGGAAGAGGAGGACACACGGGAAGAGGAGGACACACGGGAAGAGGAGGTGACACGGGAAGAGGAGGACACACGGGAAGAGGAGGACACACGGGAAGAGGAGGACACACGGGAAGAGGAGGACACACGGGAAGAGGAGGTCACACAGGAAGAGGTCACACAGGAAGGGGAGGTCACACGGGAAGGGGAGGTCACACGGGAAGGGGAGGTGACTTGGGAAGAAGAGGTCACACGGGAAGAGGTCACATGGGAAGAAGAGGTCACACGGGAAGAGGGGGGTCACACGGGAAGAGGAGGTCACACTTAAGGGGAGGTCACACGGGAAGAAGAGGTCACACGGGAAGAAGAGGTCACACGGGAAGGGGAGGTCACACATTGATGAGGAGAGTATCAGAGGGTCAATGATGGGGGCACATCTTAGAGGGAGGGGTTAAAGAACAGCGAGGGTAAAAGGAGGAGGGGGTGGAGCTCTCAGCTGACATTTGAGCAATGGGATGAATATGCGGGGGGAGGGGGTGGAGCTCTCAGCTGACATTTGAGCAATGGGATGAATATGCGGGGGGAGGGGGTGGAGCTCTCAGCTGACAATTGAGCAATGGGATGAATATGTGGGGGGAGGGGGTGGAGCTCTCAGCTGACATCTGAGCAATGGGATGAATATGTGGGGGGAGGGGGTGGAGCTCTCAGCTGACATTTGAGCAATGGGATGAATATGCGGGGGGAGGGGGTGGAGCTCTCAGCTGACAATTGAGCAATGGGATGAATATGTGGGGAGGGGGTGGAGCTCTCAGCTGACATCTGAGCAATGGGATGAATATGTGGGGGGAGGGGGTGGAGCTCTCAGCTGACATTTGAGCAATGGGATGAATATGCGGGGGGAGGGGGTGGAGCTCTCAGCTGACATTTGAGCAATGGGATGAATATGTGGGGGGAGGGGGTGGAGCTCTCAGCTGACAATTGAGCAATGGGATGAATATGCGGGGGGAGGGGGTGGAGCTCTCAGCTGACATCTGAGCAATGGGATGAATATGTGGGGGGAGGGGGTGGAGCTCTCAGCTGACATCTGAGCAATGGGATGAATATGTGGGGGGAGGGGGTGGAGCTCTAAGCTGACATTTGAGCAATGGGATGAATATGCGGGGGGAGGGGGTGGAGCTCTCAGCTGACATTTGAGCAATGGGATGAATATGCGGGGGGAGGGGGTGGAGCTCTCAGCTGACATTTGAGCAATGGGATGAATATGCGGGGGGAGGGGGTGGAGCTCTCAGCTGACAATTGAGCAATGGGATGAATATGCGGGGGGAGGGGGTGGAGCTCTCAGCTGACATTTGAGCAATGGGATGAATATGCGGGGGGAGGGGGTGGAGCTCTCAGCTGACATTTGAGCAATGGGATGAATATGCGGGGGGAGGGGGTGGAGCTCTCAGCTGACAATTGAGCAATGGGATGAATATGCGGGGGGAGGGGGTGGAGCTCTCAGCTGGCATTTGAGCAATGGGATGAATATGTGGGGGGAGGGGGCGGAGCTCTCAGCTGGCATTTGAGCAATGGGATGAATATGCGGGGGGGGAGGGGGTGGAGCTCTCAGCTGACATTTGAGCAATGGGATGAATATGCGGGGGGGAGGGGGTGGAGCTCTCAGCTGACATTTGAGCAATGGGATGAATATGCGGAGGGAGGGGGTGGAGCTCTCAGCTGACATTTGAGCAATGGGATGAATATGCGGGGGGAGGGGGTGGAGCTCTCAGCTGGCATTTGAGCAATGGGATGAATATGTGGGGGGAGGGGGTGGAGCTCTCAGCTGACATTTGAGCAATGGGATGAATATGCGGGGGGAGGGGGTGGAGCTCTCAGCTGGCATTTGAGCAATGGGATGAATATGCAGGGGGAGGGGGCGGAGCTCTCAGGTGACATTTGAGCAATGGGATGAATATGCGGGGGGAGGGGGTGGAGCTCTCAGCTGACATTTGAGCAATGGGATGAATATGCGGGGGGAGGGGGTGGAGCTCTCAGCTGACATATGAGCAATGGGATGAATATGCGGGGGGAGGGGGTGGAGCTCTCAGCTGACATCTGAGCAATGGGATGAATATGTGGGGGGAGGGGGTGGAGCTCTCAGCTGACAATTGAGCAATGGGATGAATATGTGGGGGGAGGGGGTGGAGCTCTCAGCTGACATCTGAGCAATGGGATCAATATGTGGGGGGAGGGGGTGGAGCTCTCAGCTGACAATTGAGCAATGGGATGAATATGTGGGGGGAGGGGGTGGAGCTCTCAGCTGACATTTGAGCAATGGGATGAATATGTGGGGGGAGGGGGTGGAGCTCTCAGCTGACATCTGAGCAATGGGATGAATATGTGGGGGGAGGGGGTGGAGCTCTCAGCTGACAATTGAGCAATGGGATGAATATGTGGGGGGAGGGGGTGGAGCTCTCAGCTGACATCTGAGCAATGGGATGAATATGTGGGGGGAGGGGGTGGAGCTCTCAGCTGACATTTGAGCAATGGGATGAATATGCGGGGGGAGGGGGTGGAGCTCTCAGCTGACATTTGAGCAATGGGATGAATATGCGGGGGGAGGGGGTGGAGCTCTCAGCTGACATCTGAGCAATGGGATGAATATGTGGGGGGAGGGGGTGGAGCTCTAAGCTGACATTTGAGCAATGGGATGAATATGCGGGGGGAGGGGGTGGAGCTCTCAGCTGACATCTGAGCAATGGGATGAATATGTGGGGGGAGGGGGTGGAGCTCTAAGCTGACATTTGAGCAATGGGATGAATATGCGGGGGGAGGGGGTGGAGCTCTAAGCTGACATTTGAGCAATGGGATGAATATGTGGGGGGAGGGGGTGGAGCTCTCAGCTGACAATTGAGCAATGGGATGAATATGTGGGGGGAGGGGGTGGAGCTCTCAGCTGACATCTGAGCAATGGGATCAATATGTGGGGGGAGGGGGTGGAGCTCTCAGCTGACAATTGAGCAATGGGATGAATATGTGGGGGGAGGGGGGTGGAGCTCTCAGCTGACATCTGAGCAATGGGATGAATATGTGGGGGGAGGGGGTGGAGCTCTCAGCTGACAATTGAGCAATGGGATGAATATGTGGGGGGAGGGGGTGGAGCTCTCAGCTGACATCTGAGCAATGGGATGAATATGTGGGGGGAGGGGGTGGAGCTCTCAGCTGACATTTGAGCAATGGGATGAATATGCGGGGGGAGGGGGTGGAGCTCTCAGCTGACATTTGAGCAATGGGATGAATATGCGGGGGGAGGGGGTGGAGCTCTCAGCTGACATCTGAGCAATGGGATGAATATGTGGGGGGAGGGGGTGGAGCTCTAAGCTGACATTTGAGCAATGGGATGAATATGCGGGGGGAGGGGGTGGAGCTCTCAGCTGACATCTGAGCAATGGGATGAATATGTGGGGGGAGGGGGTGGAGCTCTCAGCTGACAATTGAGCAATGGGATGAATATGTGGGGGGAGGGGGTGGAGCTCTCAGCTGACATTTGAGCAATGGGATGAATATGCGGGGGGAGGGGGTGGAGCTCTCAGCGGACATTTGAGCAATGGGATGAATATGCGGGGGGAGGGGGTGGAGCTCTCAGCTGACATTTGAGCAATGGGATGAATATGCGGGGGGAGGGGGTGGAGCTCTCAGCTTACATTTGAGCAATGGGATGAATATGCGGGGGGAGGGGGTGGAGCTCTCAGCTGACATCTGAGCAATGGGATGAATATGCGGGGGGAGGGGGTGGAGCTCTCAGCTGACATTTGAGCAATGGGATGAATATGCGGGGGGAGGGGGTGGAGCTCTAAGCTGACATTTGAGCAATGGGATGAATATGCGGGGGGAGGGGGTGGAGCTCTCAGCTGACATTTGAGCAATGGGATGAATATGCGGGGGGAGGGGGTGGAGCTCTCAGCTGACACTTACTTGTTCCAGTGGTTCTTGGAGTTGCGGTAAAGCGATGGGAACATGATGGGGAGGATCTGGGCAGCGTTGTCACTCATCAGGCTGAGGATGTATTCGTTGTTCCAGTAGTAGAGCGCCCGCTCCGCCACCTGCATCACAAACTATGTCATATATGGGAGGAGACATAATACCAGGGACCAATCATTGGTCACCACAAGTCACTAGTGGGAGGGGTCACTGGGGTGAGGACGGCCTCTCTGTACCCCCTGGGGAGGGGAATAGGGAAGCGGGGAGGGAAATAGAGGGGCGGGGAGGGGAGGAGTCACTGTGGTTGGTCACCTGGAAGTGGGGGCTGGACACACACTGGGCGATCTGCCGGAAGAGCGGCTCCATGACTTTACTGAACTCTGCGGGTTCGATGACATCCAGGATCTCCTCCAACTCATTCAGGAACATCACCTCCTTGGGGCTGTGCGTACGAGGCCAGAAACGCAGGAGGCCGCTGATCACCTACACAGAACAACGCACAGCGTGAGGAGTGCGCACAGCACAGTGTACAGTACAGGGGAGGGGGGAGGAGTGCGCACAGCACAGTGTACAGTACAGGGGAGGGGGGAGGAGTGCGCACAGCACAGTGTACAGTACAGGGAGGGGGGGAGGAGTGCGCACAGCACAGTGTACAGTACAGGGGAGGGGTGAGGAGTGCGCACAGCACAGTGTACAGTACAGGGGAGGGGGGAGGAGTGCGCACAGCACAGTGTACAGTACAGGGGAGGGGGGAGGAGTGCGCACAGCACAGTGTACAGTACAGGGGAGGGGGGAGGAGTGCGCACAGCACAGTGTACAGTACAGGGGAGGGGGGAGGAGTGCGCACAGCACAGTGTACAGTACAGGGGAGGGGGGAGGAGTGCGCACAGCACAGTGTACAGTGCAGGGGAGGGGGGAGGAGTGCGCACAGCACAGTGTACAGTGCAGGGGAGGGGGGAGGAGTGCGCACAGCACAGTGTACAGTGCAGGGGAGGGGGGAGGAGTGCGCACAGCACAGTGTACAGTACAGGGGAGGGGGGAGGAGTCCGCACAGCACAGTGTACAGTACAGGGGAGGGGGGAGGAGTCCGCACAGCACAGTGTACAGTACAGGGGAGGGGGGAGGAGTGCGCACAGCACAGTGTACAGTACAGGGGAGGGGGGAGGAGTGCGCACAGCACAGTGTACAGTACAGGGGAGGGGGGAGGAGTGCGCACAGCACAGTGTACAGTACAGGGGAGGGGGGAGGAGTGCGCACAGCACAGTGTACAGTACATGGGAGGGGGGAGGAGTCCGCACAGCACAGTGTACAGTACAGGGGAGGGGGGAGGAGTCCGCACAGCACAGTGTACAGTACAGGGGAGGGGGGAGGAGTCCGCACAGCACAGTGTACAGTACAGGGGAGGGGGGAGGAGTGCGCACAGCACAGTGTACAGTACAGGGGAGGGGGGAGGAGTCCGCACAGCACAGTGTACAGTACAGGGGAGGGGGGAGGAGTACATCATATACAGCTTAGAGGAACAATAGTGGTGCAGCTGAAATCTTCTTACCGGGTCGGTGAGCGCGCTGTCCTTCTCCAGAAACTGAACCACACAGTACGCCAACTGCAGAGGAGAGACCACATATCACCCAATATTGTACGATGGCTGATGTCATGCAGACTGTGGAAGAGAACCCCGCCATCCCACGTACCGACCACCCCGCCACCCCACGTACCGACCACCCCGCCACCCCACGTACCGACCACCCCACGTACCGACCACCCCGCCACCCCACGTACCGACCACCCCGCCATCCCACGTACCGACCACCCCGCCACCCCACGTACCGACCACCCCGCCACCCCACGTACCGACCACCCCGCCACCCCACGTACCGACCACCCCACCACCCCACGTACCGACCACCCCGCCACCCCACGTACCGACCACCCCACGTACCGACCACCCCGCCACCCCACGTACCGACCACCCCGCCACCCCACGTACCGACCACCCCGCCACCCCACGTACCGACCACCCCGCCACCCCACGTACCGACCACCCCACCACCCCACGTACCGACCACCCCACCACCCCACGTACCGACCACCCCGCCACCCCACGTACCGACCACCCCGCCACCCCACGTACCGACCACCCCGCCACCCCACGTACAGACCACCCCGCCACCCCACGTACCGACCACCCCGCCACCCCACGTACCGACCACCCCGCCACCCCACGTACCGACCACCCCGCCACCCCACGTACCGACCACCCCGCCACCCCACGTACCGACCACCCCGCCACCCCACGTACCGACCACCCCGCCACCCCACGTACCGACCACCCCACCACCCCACGTACCGACCACCCCGCCACCCCACGTACCGACCACCCCGCCACCCCACGTACCGACCACCCCGCCACCCCACGTACCGACCACCCCGCCACCCCACGTACCGACCACCCCGCCACCCCACAGACCGACCACCCCGCCACCCCACGTACCGACCACCCCACCACCCCACGTACTGACCACCCCGCCACCCCACGTACCGACCACCCCACGTACCGACCACCCCGCCACCCCACGTACCGACCACCCCACCACCCCACGTACCGACCACCCCGCCACCCCACGTACCGACCACCCCACGTACCGACCACCCCGCCACCCCACGTACCGACCACCCCGCCACCCCACGTAACGACCACCCCGCCACCCCACGTACCGACCACCCCACGTACCGACCACCCCGCCACCCCACGTACCGACCACCCCGCCACCCCACGTACCGACCACCCCACGTACCGACCACCCCACGTACCGACCACCCCGCCACCCCACGTACCGACCACCCCACCACCCCACGTACAGACCACCCCGCCACCCCACGTACCAACCACCCCGCCACCCCACCACCCCGTGTACCAACCACCTCACGTACCGACCACCCCGCCACCCCACGTACCTTTCCACCCCACCACCCCGCATACCAACCACCCCACCACTCCACATACCGACCACCTCACGTACCGACCCCCCCCCACCCCACGTACCTTTCCACCCCACCACCCCGCATACCAACCACCCCACCACTCCACATACCGACCACCCCGCCACCCCATGTACCAACGACCCCGCGTACCGACCACCCCGCCACCCCGCGTACCGACCACCCCACCACCCCGCGTACCGACCACCCCACCACCCCGCGTACCGACCACCCCACCACCCCGCGTACCGACCACCCCACCACCCTGCATACCGACCACCCCACCACCCTGCATACCGACCACCCCACGTACCTTTCCACCGACCACCCCACGTACCTTTCCACCCCACCACCCCGCATCCCGACCACCCACGTACTGACCACCCCACCGCTCCATGTACCTACCACCCCGCCACCCCACGTACCAACTACCCCCACCACCCCATGTACCGACCACCCTGCGTACCGACCACCCCACCACTCCATGTACCGACCACCCCGCCACCCCATGTACCAACTACCCCCACCACCCCACCTACCGACCACCCCACCACTTCATGTACCGACCACCCCATGTACCTAAATTTAAACAATCATATGTTATATTTATTTGTTTTTAAGGTTGAACTGGATGGACTTTTTTCAACCTGACTAACTATGTAACTATATGTGTAGCGCTTAAGCACATAATTAACGTGTGCCGAAATGAGTATAAAATCCAAAAACCACAATAGCGCACAGTATGCAGTGTGGAGTCCAGTGAAAAACTGGTTGATGAAAGTCCATCTGGGGAACCCAAATGTGGATGAGAATCAGCAATGATGTCTCAGAGACAATAACTGAAAAGGGGTGTGCTGCTTGAAACGCGTGGAACACGGGGTACTATAAACACACAATGAGGTACTCTTACCAACAATGGTGGACGCACTTACCATATGGCGGTGAGTCAAATACGCTTGTGTTTCTCCTGTTGGGTGTAACACGAAATCCTGATCCAAAAAGCACACCATAGTGGTCTTCAACAGGGGCATCATTTGGCTCCCCACATTGCTGTAATATTTATACATGATACAAAATGGAAGAAAACACGGAAGTCCCGCCCACAATGGCGGAGAACCGGAAGTTCCGACCGAGCGTGCGTTCCAAGCCTCCATGTACATAAATACCTCCCGGAGGGCGCCCAAGTAGAAACACCAGATGACCCCATTATCATGATGCATCTCCTACTCCTTTATAATCGCTTCCCAAAAGTCAGTTCCTGCGATTAAGACGGAACTGTACCGATATCAGCGATTTCTTGTCTCAATCTCAAATTTTGAAGGCAAGATTAGTTGAGAAGGGATATAGATGTGGAGGATTCAGATGGTTGTACAGATAGGTCCTCTCTCTGGGCCAGAAGGCATAAGAAAGTTATTGATGGCATTTTTCACCTCATTCTCTATCCAGCACAGAGAGATGAAAAAGATCCTGAGCAGACATTGGACCGTCTGTGATAAGATCCTGAGCAGACATTGGACCGTCTGTGATAAGATCCTGAGCAGACATTGGACCGTCTGTGATAAGATCCTGAGCAGACATTGGACCGTCTGTGATAAGATCCTGAGCAGACATTGGACCGTCTGTGATAAGATCCTGAGCAGACATTGGACCGTCTGTGATAAGATCCTGAGCAGACATTGGACCGTCTGTGATAAGATCCTGAGCAGACACTGGAATGTGAGAAGATCCTGAGCAGACATTGGAATGTGAGAAGATCCTGAGCAGACACTGGAATGTGAGAAGATCCTGAGCAGACACTGGAATGTGAGAAGATCCTGAGCAGACATTGGAAGGTGAGAAGATCCTGAGCAGACACTGGAAGGTGAGAAGATCCTGAGCAGACACTGGAATGTGAGAAGATCCTGAGCAGACATTGGAATGTGAGAAGATCCTGAGCAGACACTGGAATGTGAGAAGATCCTGAGCAGACACTGGAATGTGAGAAGATCCTGAGCAGACATTGGAAGGTGAGAAGATCCTGAGCAGACACTGGAATGTGAGAAGATCCTGAGCAGACACTGGAATGTGAGAAGATCCTGAGCAGACATTGGAATGTGAGAAGATCCTGAGCAGACACTGGAATGTGAGAAGATCCTGAGCAGACATTGGACCGTCTGTGATAAGATCCTGAGCAGACATTGGACCGTCTGTGATAAGATCCTGAGCAGACATTGGAATGTGAGAAGATCCTGAGCAGACACTGGAATGTGAGAAGATCCTGAGCAGACATTGGACCGTCTGTGATAAGATCCTGAGCAGACATTGGACCGTCTGTGATAAGATCCTGAGCAGACACTGGAATGTGAGAAGATCCTGAGCAGACACTGGAATGTGAGAAGATCCTGAGCAGACATTGGAATGTGAGAAGATCCTGAGCAGACACTGGAACGTGAGAAGATCCTGAGCAGACACTGGAAGGTGAGAAGATCCTGAGCAGACACTGGAATGTGAGAAGATCCTGAGCAGACACTGGAATGTGAGAAGATCCTGAGCAGACACTGGAATGTGAGAAGATCCTGAGCAGACATTGGAATGTGAGAAGATCCTGAGCAGACACTGGAATGTGAGAAGATCCTGAGCAGACACTGGAATGTGAGAAGATCCTGAGCAGACACTGGAATGTGAGAAGATCCTGAGCAGACATTGGACCTTCTGTGATAAGATCCTGAGCAGACATTGGACCATCTGTGATAAGATCCTGAGCAGACATTGGACCATCTGTGATAAGATCCTGAGCAGACATTGGAATGTGAGAAGATCCTGAGCAGACACTGGAATGTGAGAAGATCCTGAGCAGACACTGGAATGTGAGAAGATCCTGAGCAGACACTGGAATGTGAGAAGATCCTGAGCAGACACTGGAATGTGAGAAGATCCTGAGCAGACACTGGAATGTGAGAAGATCCTGAGCAGACACTGGAACGTGAGACGATCCTGAGCAGACACTGGAAGGTGAGAAGATCCTGAGCAGACACTGGAAGGTGAGAAGATCCTGAGCAGACATTGGAAGGTGAGAAGATCCTGAGCAGACATTGGAAGGTGAGAAGATCCTGAGCAGACACTGGAAGGTGAGAAGATCCTGAGCAGACACTGGAAGGTGAGAAGATCCTGAGCAGACACTGGAATGTGAGAAGATCCTGAGCAGACACTGGAATGTGAGAAGATCCTGAGCAGACACTGGAATGTGAGAAGATCCTGAGCAGACACTGGAATGTGAGAAGATCCTGAGCAGACACTGGAACGTGAGACGATCCTGAGCAGACACTGGAACGTGAGAAGATCCTGAGCAGACACTGGAAGGTGAGAAGATCCTGAGCAGACACTGGAAGGTGAGAAGATCCTGAGCAGACATTGGAAGGTGAGAAGATCCTGAGCAGACATTGGAAGGTGAGAAGATCCTGAGCAGACACTGGAAGGTGAGAAGATCCTGAGCAGACACTGGAAGGTGAGAAGATCCTGAGCAGACACTGGAAGGTGAGAAGATCCTGAGCAGACACTGGAAGGTGAGAAGATCCTGAGCAGACACTGGAAGGTGAGAAGATCCTGGGATCCTCTCTTCCATAGTGAGCTAATGTTATTTTTAGAGGTACCCGTTCCATTCAGGGAGAGATTGCCCCCAATACTTTGGACCCTCGCAGTAGCGTCTCTTTCTTTCAGGATAGTAAGGGCTGTTCTCGTGTAGGAAGTGCCCCGTGTACCTACACAATGTGTGCGGCAGACGGAAATCCACGATTTTTTCCTCCACGGATTCCACACGTAGTTATAACACGAGACATTTCAGCACATGTGGCGCCACGTGTAGAATGTGTGTCCGCGGGGGTAGAACCACCACAACCTTCTCTATTAGAATTGGTGAACATATTTCTAAAACCAAACACACCGTCCCACCACACTACGGGGAGCACCGCGGGGATCCCACAGGGACACGGCTCCAAATCATAGATACGTTTGTGGCTGATTGGCGGGGTGACTCGGGTCTCAGGGGGTGTCCCGTCTTGAGACATATTGGATATTTGATCTTAGGTGTCACTCCCCAGTCGGTATGAATGTGAAATGGGACATTAATTGTTTCATTAAGCAGGCTTAAAGCTCCACCCCGCCCCCCGGAATATGGTCAGTAACCATTACTGGTTTTCCGTATTGGGGATGGGATCCCCTTTGGCACTTTTTTCATTTTTTTGAACATGAGAGGTCATTCTAGGAGGGGGGGCTGTACCCCTAATTAATATGTTGGATCAGGTGGGTTTTAATCCATAATAGTGTCCTCTTCCCTTCCCCCGTCTTTGGCTGTATTTTGAGTCCTTATTATTATTTTATTATGTGTAATTTGTGTTTTTATAGACACTTTTATACCTGCGGAATTCATAGCACTCATTTATTTTAAAAGTCTACCAATATAGTCTGTACACATGGCAGCCATTCTGCTTGGTGACAAGTCGGGGGACCCCCTTTTTCTATGGAATATCTCCTAACTGACAACTTTAATCTGATGGTTGTTTTTCGATATTGTGGTGGCGACTTCCATATAGGAAGGTTTTTTTTTGTATTTGCAGGTTTTAGTTCATCATATGTTGTGGCACCTCCCCTACGTGTATACACCCCCTGGCCTTATACCCCTCCCCCCTTTTTTTCTTTATTGTGATCTGCGATCGTGGTTGGCCCCCTTTTTTTGTTCTGTAGTTTACGGACCCCCTTTCTGGCTCACATTATTTTTTGTTTGGGCCGGAGGGGCGAGTCCTGTAGAATTCACAAATAATCGGAATATTTTCCATTGGTTATTCACTTCTATCTGTGGGGGGAATGTTCCTTCCTGCTTGTTGTGCACGGCAGGAGGTTCGAAATTGAATTGGGTACACCGCTATTCTCATTGGTGGTTTGGATGCCATGTGATCCTGCGGTCGCATTGGGGTAGGCGTTGCGTCCTTCTGTTGGGACGTCCGTAAACGAGGCTTGTCTCTGACCTTTTCCTTTGGACCGAGGCTTGGAGCGCAGGACTCCGCAAGTGATGTCTCACTCCAGGGCTGCGCTGCGGCGTCTTGTCGCGGGATGGAGGTTTGGAGCGCACAGTTCCGTCTTTTCTCACCGGAAATGCCGTTGGGCTCCACCCCTCCGATTGATGTGTGAGTGGTGGAGCGCATTTATGGCGTCCGTATTGTGCCTAATCGTTTTCTTTCTGCCGTTTCGTTAGCTGTTGTTTATATTTAAATATGTTTTAAGGCCATGGGCATTTTAGATTATAAAGGGGTAGGGGGTGCATCATGATAATGGGGTCATCTGGTGTTTCTACTTGGGCGCCCTCCGGGAGGTATTTATGGCTTGGAACGCACGCTCGGTCGGAACTTCCGGGTCTCCGCCATTATGGGCGGGGCTTCCGTGTTTTCTTCCATTTTGTACCATGTATAAATATTACAGCAATGTGGGGAGCCAAATGATGCCCCTGTTGAAGACCACTGGCGTTGAAACGTGTAGGGCTGCTTATTTGAGATTTCTGCATTGCTTTTTAACGTTTTATTCCACTATATCATTGTTGGACTATTGTACCTTTTTATGTCTCCTTGATTGTGAGAATATATCCCAATAAAGTATTATTGGTTGATCTGCACTATATGGAGCACTTTTTTCCTATTTTTTATTCCATCATCTGTGATTACTGACGAGTTGGGGTTCGAGGTCCCAGACGAGCCTACAGACCACCTCTGGCCGCGATTCCATAGCCCTATGGTGTGCCTTTTGGACCAGGATTTCGTGTTACACCCAACGGGAGAAACACAAGCGTATTTGACTCACTGCCATATGGTAAGTGCGTCCACCATAGTTGGTAAGAGTACCTCATTGTGTGTTTATAGTACCGCTGTTCCACGCGTTTCAAGCAGCACATCCCTTTTCGGTTATTGTATCTGAGACACCATTGCTGATTCTCATCCACATTTGGGTTCCCCAGATAGACTTTCATCAACCACTTTTTCACTGGACTCCACACTGCATACTGTGCGCTATTGTGGTTTTTGGATTTTATACTCATTTTGGCACACGTTAATTATGTGCTTAAGCGCTACACATATGATTGTTTAACCACTTGCCGCCCGCCCTATAGGGAATTGACGGTGGCAAAGTGGTTGCATAATCCTGATGGGACGTGATATGACGTGATCAGGATTATGAGCCGCTGCGCGCCCCCGGGGGCGCGCATCGCGGCGACCGTTGTTGCGGGGTGTCAGTCTGACACCCGGCAACTACGATCTCGGTAAAGAGTCACCCCATGTACCGACCACCCCACCCCCGCCACCAAACGTACCGACCACCCCACGTACCGACCACCTCCGCCACTCAACGTACCGACCACCCCACGTACCGACCACCCCCTCCACCCAACGTACCGACCACCCCACGTACCGTCCACCCCCGCTACCCCACGTACAGACCACCCCCACCACCCCCCCACTCGCCAACCCCTCCCGCCACCCAACTTAACGACCACTCCACCACCTGATCGGCCTCGCGTACTGACCGACCGCCCCCCCCACTAACTAAACAGTGCCGCCACCCCACATATCGACTGCCCCGCATATGGACCCTGCCTCACTTACCAACTGTTCTACCCGTCCCTCCTACCCACTGCAGCGTACCAGCTAAAGAAAGCCAATTTCAGTAATTTTTGCAAAAGCAGCAATTCTTCAGTAAGCAACCTACCTGAACCTACTTACCAATATCAACCTCTAGATAGTCCCGCCCCACTTCTATAATAGAGATTATTTGGCCCTGCCCTACTCCCACAATCGGGGTGTACTCTGCCCCGCCCAGATTGCAGCCTTCCTTACAGAAGAAGGGTGGTAGTTTACCTGGGGGTGATAGACGCTGAGTGATTTGGCCTTGTGCAGGGGGAGAAGGACCCGGATCAGAAACATCTTGTGCTCCTCTTTCAGTGGGAGGGCAAATCCATTAATGATACTGAAAAAGAAAGGACATGAGTGTAGGGGGATGGTAATGATACAGTAATTATATAGGGGGGGGGGGGGGGGGGGTTGGATTTCTCTATAGTCCACTGGGGGATACAGATGGCTAGTAAGAAACCTGGAGTTATATTGCCATCTACAGGAGAAATGTACACTAGGTGCACATAAAACTAAAGGCCAGTTGCTCTGAAGCTATACCTTAGAACCGAGGTCCAGTCTCTTCTTCTATATTAGTTTGTTGGATTTGGAAGAGATTTTATCTGCCGGTAGATTCCCATTTTTCTGCAAACTGGAAGACTCTCCATTTAGCCAACAAGCAGGTTTCCCCATTTCATTACATCCAACACACTCACTGTGACACCCAGCACAGGACTCTGTGTCTGACCAGAATCTGAGGATTCCTTGTGGGGTCCATCAGGACCAAAGCTGCAGAGATGTCCCCGTCCTCTACGACACCCAGATCAGGACTCGGGTGTGACCAGAATCTGAGGATTCCTTGTGGGCTCCATCAGGACCAAAGCTGCGGAGATGTCCCCGTCCTCTGCGACACCCAGATCAGGACTCGGGTGTGACCAGAATCTGGGGAATCCTTGTGGGGTCCATCAGGACCAAAGTTGTGGAGGTGTCCCCGTCCTCTGCGACACCCAGATCAGGACTCGGGTGTGACCAGAATCTGGGGAATCCTTGTGGGGTCATCAGGACCAAAGTTGTGGAGGTGTCCCCGTCCTCTGCGACACCCAGATCAGGACTCGGGTGTGACCAGAATCTGGGGATTCCTTGTGGGGTCATCAGGACCAAAGTTGTGGAGGTGTCCCCGTCCTCTGCGACACCCAGATCAGGACTCGGGTGTGACCAGAATCTGGGGAATCCTTGTGAAGTCATCGGGACCAAAGCTGTGGAGGTGTCCCTATCCTCTGCAACACCCAGCACAGGACTCGGGTGTGACCAGAATCTGGGGAATCCTTGTGAAGTCATCGGGACCAAAGCTGTGGAGGTGTCCCTATCCTCTGCAACACCCAGCACAGGACTCGGGTGTGACCAGAATCTGGGGAATCCTTGTGGGGTCATCAGGACCAAAGCTGTGGAGATGTCCCCGTCCTCTGCGACACCCAGATCAGGACTCGGGTGTGACCAGAATCTGAGGATTCCTTGTGAAGTCATCGGGACCAAAGCTGCGGAGATGTCCCCATCCTCTGCGACACCCAGATCAGGACTCGAGTGTGACCAGAATCTGGGGAATCCTTGTGGGGTCCATCAGGACCAAAGTTGTGGAGGTGTCCCTGTCCTCTGCGACACCCAGATCAGGACTCTGTGTCTGACCAGAATCTGAGGATTCCTTGTGGGGTCCATCAGGACCAAAGCTGCAGAGATGTCCCCGTCCTCTGCGACACCCAGATCAGGACTCGGGTGTGACCAGAATCTGGGGATTCCTTGTGAAGTCATCAGGACCAAAGCTGCGGAGATGTCCCCATCCTCTGCGGCACCCAGATCAGGACTCGAGTGTGACCAGAATCTGGGGATTCCTTGTGGGGTCATCAGGACCAAAGCTGCTGTGGTGTCTCCGTCCCCTTTTCTGAAGATTCGAGGAGTGGGCAGGATTTGCTACAGAAGCCGCTGTAGATAACCGACCACTTTGTTAAGGGGAGAAAGATTCTCCTACTACTGAGCTTGTCTATATTTTTTTCTGTAGTATGCAAGCAGGCCACATGGGGGAGCCCACTACTATTTTTAACCACTTCAATATCGGATGTGACAGGAGTCACTTTGGGAGAGGGGCCCATGGAACCCAGAATCCCTTGGAGTTGTTGGGAAATCCTTGGTTCAGCTCCCCGTGCACATCCTATGTCTAAGTTACCCTGTGTCTATTAGGGGCACAGGGTAAATGATAAAATGATGGAACATTGTAAGAGTTTTGTAGAATGTTGCCATGCCATCTGCAATCCCTGATTAATCAAAGCATTGCTTAGATATGGATTTCCTGGTCTTCAATGTGACAGCCGGTCCATCTGCTACTGGGGGCTCCTGCTATTGTGTGAGGGAGTCCTGTGTTTGCACTTATGATAATGTGTATTGTGTCTTCTGAGCTAGAAGACAAGTCTGACCTGAAAGATAAGGCCTCAGTCACCTAGGCTGGTTAAATGACCAGTTAATTAGCTCATGCTAATTTATGTTTCTGGTTACAGTTGTATCGTTAGGGCAATATGATCGGGGAGGGGGGGGACCTCCTTCTCAAGTGTATCAAAGCATGTATACTTGTTCATCTAAACGGTTATTCTGGTGTACTCCAAAACTGGTGTTGCCTGGTTCTTGTAGTAACTATAGTCAGACTTGGGAAGCAGTTTCTCAGCAATGATACCCAACAGGGTGTCTGAAGTCTGTCACATTTGGGGGCAAGCAGTGAGATCTTTGCTGCAGTCTGGGACATCCAAACCTCCACCTGGATCCAAGGTCCGCATAGCAGGAGAGGAGACATGCAGATACCAGCCACCATGGAAGAGGAATTCAGGAGGAGGTTGTGAGAGATGCAGATACAGCACAGAGGACCAGTATGAGAGCAGGTCCTGCTGGGATGGTATGATTCTGTCCGCTGGGAATTCTGGAAGAAAGTGATAGCCGTGAGCAGCGACACCAGGGAAAAATTCTCCACTCCATCCAGGAAAGGTCCTGGTCGCAGTACGAAGTGAGAATAGTGTTTTTGGGAAGACAACCACACTTGGGCTACATACCAGCGGAGGCCTATGTAGCTCTTGTCCAACCACATCTCTGCCTGGACCAGCCTGGTTAACTCAGCTTTCCATTCCTTGTGCGGTTGTCTCTCCAAAAACTCCATTCGCACTTTTCTGCCTCTGAGGAGAGAAGTCGCAGTGTTGGAATCCCGTTACATTAACCCTTGAGGAGTCTATCACCAGCAATGACATCTTGTTGCAGAGGATGCCGAAAACTCCCCTAGTATCTCCGTGCCGAATTCTTCCCACATCCTTATGGAGTCACAATGTCTTTATACGTCCTCACAGCCATGGATGAAACTTATTTGCCCAGTTCCACAATCTCTTCTCTCCGGGGCAGCCGTGCTTTCTAGGCTTTGCCATCGGTGACAACCACTATTTGTGGCCCTTTGTGTCAGCTTGTCTGGCCCCAACAGTATTTACAAAAGGTCCTCACACCAGTTCAGGGTCTTGATTACTGAGATATTCCAGAACTTGGGATATCTGGATAAGCACACCTGACCTCTCACCTCTTCTCTCGCCTCTTTGATCTCTCATGTGACCCCTCCCTGATCTCTCACCTGACCTCTTGCCTCCCCAACCCCTCACCTCCTTGATCTCATTTCTCTGATCTCTTGCCTTAGGGTTAGGATTAGTCACTTTGGGCGGGGGGGGGGGGGGGGGGGGGCCTTGGAAAGGTTGGGAAACCCTTGTTTCAGCTCCCCATGCACCTCCTATGCCAAAGTTACCCTGTGTCTATTAGGGGCATTGTAAGAGTTTTGTAGACTGTTGCCATGCCATCTGCAATTCCTGATTAATCAAAGCATTGCTTAGATATGTATTTCTTGGTCTTTGGTCTAGGAGCCAGTCCGTCTGCTACTGGGGGCTTCTGCTATTGTGTGAAGGTGTTCTGTGTTTATACTTATGATAATGTGCATTGTGTCTTCTGAGCTACAAGGCGACAAGCTTGACCTAAAAGGTCAGGCCTCAGTCACCTAGGCTGGCTAAATGACTAGTTAATTAGCTCATGTTAATTAAGGTTTCTGGTTACAGTTGTATTGTTAGGGTAATATGATCAGGAGGAGGAATCTCCTTCTCAAGTGTATAACAGCCTGTATTCTTGTTTAAATAAACAGTTCCAGCTTTGCAGCCAAACGATTCCTGCCTAATTCTTGGTTGTAATATTCGGCTATATCTTATATCTAAATTCAGACTAGAGAAAGCGGTATATGATGGAAGCACTCAAGCTGAGTGTGGGACTTTCCGTTACAACACCCACCTGACTTCTCCCCTCCCTGATCTCTCCCCTACCGGATCTCTCGCCTTACTGACCTCTCGCCTCCCTGATCTATCCCCTCCCTGATCTGTCACCCACCTGACCTCTCCCATCCTTGATCTCTTTTCTCTGAACTCTCGCCTCCTTGATCTCGGAGGACTTCAGATGAATCCTGAATGTGGAATACTGGGGCCTTCTCCTCCACACATTGTCAAAGATTTTCTGTCTCGGGTGCAGTTGATGGAACTCAGGTTCGGCAGCTTCAATGGTCCTTGTGGAGCTGGAACTGATTGAAGTTTGGAGAAGCAAGCGGTGTAGTGGGGATCCTTCAATAATAAAATTCTGAGAGTGGAGGGTCTGGTAGGTCTTCCTCCCTCAGTGACACCCATTCACATTTCTTGTCCCGGTGTCACAGGAACAGGAAGTGAGGGGAAATCACTTCAGTGGAGTGACAGACCTAGACATAAAATCCTGACAAAAGTTCCAGAGATGATAATCTGAGGGGGGTCACAATGGGGAGGGGCTTAAAGGATTGATGGTAGATAGCAGTAGGTGGAGAAGGGTCAGTCATGGTTCTTATCGTTCTGTGTAAGGAGTACTTACCTGCCAAGTATTTCCAGCAGTTCAGCAATTCCATTGTGATGTTCGGTCTCATATATAAACCTGGAGATAAAAACAAACAAAGGCACATAAAAACCTCGCCCCGTTCTACAATCATTGTCTCTAGCTCCACCAACTGCTAGAGAATCATTGCCGACTGGACCTACCTTCCCCTCCCCCAGTGATGGCATAACACCCACCTTCCCCTCCCCCAGTGATGGCATAACACCCACCTTCCCCTCCCCCAGTGATGGTATAACACCCACCTTCCCCTCCCCCAGTGATGGCATAACACCCACCTTCCCCTCCCCCAGTGATGGCATAACACCCACCTTCCCCTCCCCCAGTGATGGCATAACACCCACCTTCCCCTCCCCCAGTGATGGCATAACACCCACCTTCCCCTCCCCCAGTGATGGCATAACACCCACCTTCCCCTCCCCCAGTGATGGCATAACACCCACCTTCCCCTCCCCCAGTGATGGCATAACACCCACCTTCCCCTCCCCCAGTGATGGCATAACACCCACCTTCCCCTCCCCCAGTGATGGTATAACACCCACCTTCCCCTCCCCCAGTGATGGCATAACACCCACCTTCCCCTCCCCCAGTGATGGCATAACACCCACCTTCCCCTCCCCCAGTGATGGCATAACACCCACCTTCCCCTCCCCCAGTGATGGTATAACACCCACCTTCCCCTCCCCCAGTGATGGCATAACACCCACCTTCCCCTCCCCCAGTGATGGCATAACACCCACCTTCCCCTCCCCCAGTGATGGCATAACACCCACCTTCCCCTTCCCCAGTGATGGCATAACACCCACCTTCCCCTCCCCCAGTGATTACTCAGACACCTACCTTCCCCTCCCCCAGTGATTACTCAGACACCTACCTCCCCCTCCCCCACTGATGGCATAACACCTACCTTCCCCTCTCCCAGTGATTACTCAGACACCCACCTTCCCCTCTCCCAGTGATTACTCAGACACCTACCTTCCCCTCCCCCAGTGAATACTCAGACACCTACCTTCCCCTCCCCCAGTGAACACTCAGACACCCACCTTCCACTGATTATCCAATGGCAGGGATACATGACACACCTGTAGAAGATGTTGTTGATGTGCCGTCTGATGTACGCCCGGAGCCCCAAAAACTTCCCATAGATCCGATGCAAAATTGTCTTCAGGAAATCCCGTTCCCGAGGATCTTCACTATCAAACAGATCCAGGAGCTGTGGGAGGAGCCGGCGGGAATATGACGCACTGCACAAAACACGCAAGGTGACCTTATACTCCCCTCCCCCACTACACCCCGCCCCCAACAACACCAATATTATTCCAAATGTATACCCCTCTCCCCCACCAACATTATTCCAAACGTATACCCCCCTCCCCCACTACACCCCACCCCCAACAACACCAATATTATTCCAAATGTATACCCCTCTCCCCCACCAACATTATTCCAAACGTATACCCCCCTCCCCCACTACACCCCACCCCCAACAACACCAATATTATTCCAAATGTATACCCCCCTCCCCCACTACACCCCACCCTCAACATTATTCCATACACATTTTTACCCCCTTCCCCCACTACACAGCAACTCCCACCTCCCCACAAACATTATTCCATACACACTTATACCCCCTCCCCCACACTCACACACCTTACCGACATGACAAATTTCTGGTCAATGTATTTCTTCGCTATGTTGGGTTGGAAATCCGGAGACTCCAGAAATCGGAGGAAAAACTCATAAACCAGCTGGAGGGAGAAGAGAGGAAACGGGTGACATCTGCCCCACCCCCACCATCCTGGAATACACTCCCCCATAGATTACATCACACATAACCCTGTTCCTGAGCTCCTCCCCCATAGATTACATCACACATAACCCTGTTCCTGAGCCCCTCCCCCATAGATTACATCACACATAACCCTGTTCCTGAGCCCCTCCCCCATAGATTACATCACACATAACCCTGTTCCTGAGCCCCTCCCTCGTAGATTACATCACACATAACCCTGTTCCTGAGCTCCTCCCCCATAGATTACATCACACATAACCCTGTTCCTGAGCTCCTCCCCCATAGATTACATCACACATAACCCTGTTCCTGAGCACCTCCCCCATAGATTACATCACGCATAAGCCCCTCCCCCACCGATTACATCACACATAACCCTGTTCCTAAGCCCCTCCTCGCCCCAGAACTCCGCCTTCCTCTCATGTCAATGTATAATATGGAGCCTCTACCTGTAGGTGTGGCCAGGCCGCCTCCAAGGTGGGCTCGTCCTCCTCGGGATCGAACTCGGCTCCGCTGGGATTGGAGGAGGGAGGAAGAGGCCTGAACAGGTTCACCGAGAACTAGAAACAAAAAACATCATTACCAACCCGGCGAGGAAAAACCTTGTACAGCGAGAAGGCGGAGCCTTACCATAAGTACCGCCTCCGGATAAATGGCGTCCGTCAGCACATCGCGCCCATGTGTGATAAACTCCACCATCTCAGTCAGAGCCGCCCGCTTCACCTCCTTGTACTTCAAATCACTCAGGGGATCCGAGACAAAATCAAAGAGAACGCAGCACTGCCGAATCTTCTCCACAAACAGGACTTCCTGCTCCTCTCCGGGGGGACACTCTGCAGGGGAGAAGAGAGAGCCGCATTATTACCACCCTGAGACTGACCAGGGGGACACTCTGCAGGAGAGAGGAGAGGCCAAGTTATTACCACCCCAAGACTGACCGGGGGGACACCCTGCACGGGAGAACAGAGGCAGCGTTATTACGACCCAGAGACTGACCGGGATGACACTCTGCAGGGGAGAAGAGAGCCGTGTTATTACCACCCGAGACTGACCGGGGTGACACTCTGCAGGGGAGAAGGGAGCAGCGTTATTAACATCCCAAGACTGACCGGGGGACACTCTGCAGGGGAGAACAGAGGCCGCGTTATTACCACCCCGAGACTGACCAGTGGGGACACTCTGCAGGGGAGAACAGAGAGCTGCGTTATCACCCAGAGACTGACCGGGATGACACTCTGCAGGGGAGAAGAGAGCCACGTTATTACTACCCAGAGACTGAGTGGGGGGACACTCCGCAGGGGAGAACAGGGAGCCGCGTTATTACCACCCAGAGACTGACCGGGGTGACACTCTGCAGACACCCTGCATAGGAGAAGAGAGCCGCATTATTACCACCTCTGGACTGACTGGGGGGACACCCTGCAGGGGAGAAGAGAGCCACGTTATTACCACCCCGAGACTGACTGAGGGGGCCCTCTGCAGGCGAGAAGAGAGAGCCGTGTTACCACCCCGAGACTAACGAGGGGGGGACACTCTGCAGGGGAGAAGAGAGGCTGCTGTGACAGACTCGCCTGGGACAGAGTCTGTTGGAGGGGACAGAATGCGAGCCTCTTGCCTTGTGATTATGGGCTCTGGCATTTGGGGGAACGGTGCTCTTTGTGAGCTGTATGTCTGGGGACCCCTGAGGTGTTACTTGGATTCAGATCCATGTCCCCCCCAAGACACACAGACTCTGGATATGCATTTGCCATATTAACAATAGACTGAATCACACTGTTGGGACACAAACTGTTAGATGTGAATGTCATCAACCCCAGCCACCTGTCTGTTGTGTAAATGAGTCTAGTCGGGCTTGCAGGAGTATTCCACACATTGTTGTTTGTGCTAATTAGCCCTGTGTTTATGTTTATGGTAATGTATATTGAATAGCCAATCAGTGAGCTAGGAGACAAAGTCTTACCCTGAAAAGTCCTATCTCTTAGACAACTAGTCTGGGGCAATGATTAGATAATTAGCTCATGCTAATTAGGTTAGGTTTTAGTCTTCTGCTGTATATATTTGTGTGAGAGCTCAAATAAAAGGCTATTCCTGATGTATTCCAAGACTGGTGTTGTCTGGTTCTTGGGGGTTTCTATAGTCAGATCCATTGGACTCGTGTTCCAGGACTTAGGAAGCGGTATACTGGCGGAAGCACTCAAGCAGTTTGGGGGACGTTCCGTTACAACCGCGTTATTACCACCCGAAACTGACGGGGGGACACTCTGTAGGGGAGAACAGAAGCCACATTATTACCAACCGTGACTAACTGGGGACACACTGCAGGGGAGAACAGAGGCCACGTTATTACCACCCCGAGACTGACGGGGGGGGGGGCAAACTCTTTACGGGAGTCCTGAAGACTGGACACAGAGAATGTTCCTTACATTGGTGATCAGTGAGAAGAAGGTTCCTTACATTGGTGATCAGTGAGAAGAATGTCCCTTACATTGGTGATCAGTGGGAAGAATGTTCCTTACATTGGTGATCAGTGGGAAGAATGTTCCTTACATTGGTGATCAGTGAGAAGAAGGTTCCTTACATTGGTGATCAGTGAGAAGAATGTTCCTTACATTGGTGATCAGTGAGAAGAATGTTCCTTACATTGGTGATCAGTGAGAAGAATGTTCCTTACATTGGTGATCAGTGGGAAGAATGTTCCTTACATTGGTGGTCAGTGAGAAGAATGTTCCTTACATTGGTGATCAGTGGGAAGAATGTTCCTTACATTGGTGATCAGTGAGAAGAATGTTCCTTACATTGGTGATCAGTGGGAAGAATGTTCCTTACATTGGTGATCAGTGAGAAGAATGTTCCTTACATTGGTGATCAGTGGGAAGAATGTTCCTTACATTGGTGATCAGTGAGAAGAATGTTCCTTACATTGGTGATCAGTGAGAAGAATGTTCCTTACATTGGTGATCAGTGGGAAGAATGTTCCTTACATTGGTGATCAGTGAGAAGAATGTTCCTTACATTGGTGATCAGTGAGAAGAATGTTCCTTACATTGGTGATCAGTGAGAAGAATGTTCCTTACATTGGTGATCAGTGAGAAGAATGTTCCTTACATTGGTGATCAGTGGGAAGAATGTTCCTTACATTGGTGATCAGTGAGAAGAATGTTCCTTACATTGGTGATCAGTGAGAAGAATGTTCCTTACATTGGTGATCAGTGGGAAGAATGTTCCTTACATTGGTGATCAGTGAGAAGAATGTTCCTTACATTGGTGATCAGTGAGAAGAACGTTCCTTACATTGGTGATCAGTGAGAAGAACGTTCCTTACATTGGTGATCGGTGGGAAGAATGTTCCTTACATTGGTGATCAGTGAGAAGAATGTTCCTTACATTGGTGATCAGTGAGAAGAATGTTCCTTACATTGGTGATCAGTGAGAAGAATGTTCCTTACATTGGTGATCAGTGAGAAGAATGTTCCTTACATTGGTGATCAGTGAGAAGAATGTTCCTTACATTGGTGATCAGTGAGAAGAATGTTCCTTACATTGGTGATCAGTGAGAAGAATGTTCCTTACATTGGTGATCAGTGAGAAGAATGTTCCTTACATTGGTGATCAGTGAGAAGAATGTTCCTTACATTGGTGATCAGTGAGAAGAATGTTCCTTACATTGGTTATCAGTGAGAAGAACGTTCCTTACATTGGTGATCAGTGAGAAGAATGTTCCTTACATTGGTGATCAGTGAGAAGAACGTTCCTTACATTGGTGATCAGTGGGAAGAATGTTCCTTACATTGGTGATCAGTGGGAAGAATGTTCCTTACATTGGTGATCAGTGAGAAGAATGTTCCTTACATTGGTGATCAGTGAGAAGAACGTTCCTTACATTGGTGATCGGTGGGAAGAATGTTCCTTACATTGGTGATCAGTGGGAAGAATGTTCCTTACATTGGTGATCGGTGGGAAGAATGTTCCTTACATTGAGAATTACCCCCTTACAGATAGTTGAAAAGATGAATGGTGTCAGTTGGAACTTATCTGAGGAACAGAACTTGCTCATTGCTCAAGGAATCCCTGGTAATCTCTTGAGGAAATCTGTTTGAAAAATCTTTAAAGGAATATATAGAAGAGCGGCAAATCAGTAAAAAGTTTATTTTATACAATCAATAAAAGTCTGACTTACATCAATAATTATTATTGTCCTCCATTTGATAATCAAATCACTGTTCCCTTTCGCTGGTGCTGTTACTGGATGAATCCTCCTCCACAGCGCGCTAGGGGAAGCTCTGCTGTGTTCTGTGATGGACTTTAAGAGCAGTCCACTGCAGCATTGCCTATACCTGTACTTGAGAAAGGAGCGCGCATGCCCGAACGAGGCTTTCAAACGGAGGACAATAATAATTATGGATGTAAGTGAGACTTTTATTGATTGTATAAAATAAATGCACTTTATTGATTTGCCGCTCTTCTATATATCCCTTTATTGGTCACCTATTCATGATAGGACTTCACTCTAAAGAAGCAGCTGCCGCAGGTGATTGTGCACATACATCCCCATCCTCTAAGGACAGCAAGCAACCTTTCCGGATGTTCAGCAAATTCCAAGTTCTGTTTTCTCAGACAACTTTAAAAAAAAAAACATCTTTCTTTGATAAAAACGGTTTTGAATTTATTTGAATGAACAATACAGACTGAACTGAAAAGGACACACCCGTATCTTTTAAAGCGCTAGTATCTTGTGTTTGAAAAATCTTGTTCTAGAGGGATCCCACAGGGGACACTCTGTACAGGGACTAGACTGACCTGACCCACAGAATGTTGTGTTCTAGAAGTTAGGAATGAAACCGGGGAAATGGAACCCACTTGGCGGAGGACACCATCAGACCTGAAACTGGAGAGTTGGAGAGCTCCTGGCCTGGAGAACCTGACTTTCTCCTGTGCCATGTCCAGGACTCGATCCGGAGACTCCAAATGATGAGTTTCTCTTCCAGAGGCAATTTTTGAAGGTTTGAGATCTAAGTGAATGGTTATGCTGTCTGGACAGTATAGCATGCATTGCCCAACAACTGTCCTCTTAGCAGGTCATCTAAATTATCCAATGAGAGTGAAGCAAATCTAGTAGCGGGCCTGGATGCTCGAGGAGATAGGCTGACTGGCAGGGCCATGGACTGGTAGTGTATGGGGCCCGCAGCACATTTTAGGAATTACTGATGCATACAAGAAGGCACGTGTCCTTGAAGTCCACCAAATCTAGAACGTCTCCCTGGTGAAAAGGCGATGACAGACCCAAATGAAGACATCCGGCACCTTTAGACCTGATATGGTGTGGCAGTCCCTCTTGGGTTTGGGGACTGTGGTGTAACAATAAGGATATTTGCCAGAACACTATGCATCATCAGGTAGAGTCCAAAGTTTTTTTATTGACCTATGAACACATCACAAAAAGTTAGTGCAACGTTTTGGAGTCACGCGGGACCCCTTCATCATGATCTGTAGGGTGCCGGCAAATATCCTTATTGTTGCTGCTCTAGAGCTTTCTCCAAGAATGTGTTTGGTGGGAATATGGAGTACTAGGTTTGGAGTAAATCCCCTGGAATCCTTTTGCAGAGGGAAATGGGACAATGACACCTCAATCCAGAAGACCTGACAGGGCTTCATGGAGACCTTTTAATCTGCATAGTGTCACAGAAAGGTCAGAGGTGAGAAACCAAGGAGGGGGGCAGGGGGTGGACCTCCAGCTTGTAGGCCCCTGGAAACCACTGTCTATGGTGCAAGCTGTCCAAGGGTCTGCAAAGGACAACAAACACCCCAGTCTGGAAACTTCAAAAGGAAGGTGTCAGAATTTGAGCCCCAGACCTTTGCAGGTGGACAGGGAGCCAAGCTTGGGGGGTCTGAACATGGAAGTCGCGGTAGTGGTGAAATTAGGGACTTTTCTCCTAGCCAGGAATGATCTTCCCAAACCACTAAGAAAGCATCCTAGATAATGGTATGCACAGCAGATCGGAAGAGACATCCTGCCTTGAAGGCCATGTAAATTACACGTTTATATGCAATCTCCGCATTCAAACACCTTGAACTGTCACACAGAACTGTAGCTTGATGCAACAAACCATGTTTTATAACTGAAGAATCCACTGCAGCAGCGACCAAATCCGCAAGGCTAATAGGCACTCGGGGGAAACAGACATCTTGTCAGGGCGTTTCCAGAAGCGTTGGAATAACACGTGCGCTTTAAATGTCTTTGCGGTCTTAGGGGACGTTAAGGAGCCAAGACTGGGAAGAGAACTGGTAGAAGCAATAGGCTGATCCTTTAGTTCCAGATTAATAAGAACCAAAAACGGCCTTCTGTGTAAGTAATGGCAGAAGACCGACTCCTCGGAGGAAAGAGTCTCAGCGGGTGAAGACTCAAGGGCTGCGGATAGATGAGAACCTGGATCTGCTGGGGGGGGGGGGGGGGGTGCAGGAGAGGGCTTGTGGCCTCTGCGGTAAGTCAGCAAATAACGATAAAATTTGGCCATAAATGTTTGCAGTGGAGCCAACCACACCTAAATGTAAGACTCAGAAAATGACTCTGCAAACTGAGGGCAATGTCATTCCAGGCTACAGACATCAACTGGCTCTAGATACAAGGGAGGAGTCGGGTCTCACAAAGCCAAAACCGCAGGTGAGTGACTGGGGGCAGGCAGCGGGCGACAGGCCGAGGGCAGGCAGCGGGCAACAGGCCATGGGCAGGCAGCGGGCGACAGGCCGAGGGCAGGCAGCGGGCGACAGACCGAGGGTAGGCAGCGGGCGACAGACCGAGGGCAGGCAGCGGGCGACAGACCGAGGGCAGGCAGCGGGCGACAGACCGAGGGCAGGCAGCGGGCGACAGACCGAGGGCAGGCAGCGGGCGACAGACCGAGGGCAGGCAGCGGGCGACAGGCCGAGGGCAGGCAGCGGGCGACAGGCCGAGGGCAGGCAGCGGGCGACAGGCCGTGGGCAGGCAGCGGGCGACAGACCGAGGGCAGGCAGCGGGCGACAGACCGAGGGCAGGCAGCGGGCGACAGACCGAGGGCAGGCAGCGGGCGACAGACCGAGGGCAGGCAGCGGGCGACAGACCGAGGGCAGGCAGCGGGCGACAGACCGAGGGCAGGCAGCGGGCGACAGACCGAGGGCAGGCAGCGGGCGACAGACCGAGGGTAGGCAGCGGGCGACAGAACGAGGGTAGGCACTGTGCGACAGACCGAGGGCAGGCAGCGTGCGACAGACCGAGGGCAGGCAGCGTGCGACAGACCGAGGACAGGCAGCAGCCAACAGACCGAGGGTAGGCAATGTGCGACAGACTGAGGGCGGGCGACAGACCAAGGGCAGGCAGCGGGCGACAGACCAAGGGCAAGCAGTGTGCGACAGACAGAGGGTGGGTGACAGACCGAGGGCGGGCGACACACCGAGGGCGGGCAGCGGGCGACACACCGAGGGCGGGCAGCGGGCGACACACCGAGGGCGGGCAGCGGGCGACACACCGAGGGCGGGCAGCGGGCGACACACCGAGGGCGGGCAGCGGGCGACACACCGAGGGCGGGCAGCGGGCAACAGACCAAGGGCAGGCAGCGGGCGACAGACTAAGGGCAGGCAGCGGGCAACAGACCGAGGGTAGGCAATGTGCGACAGACTGAGGGCGGGCGACAGACCAAGGGCAGGCAGCAGGTGACAGATCAAGGGCAGGTAGTGTGTGACAGACCGAGGGTGGGCGACAGACCGAGGGAAGGCAGCGGGCGACAGACCGAGGGCAGGCAGCGGGCGACAGACCGAGGGCAGGCAGCGGGCGACAGACCGAGGGCAGGCAGCGGGCGACAGACCGAGGGCAGGCAGCGGGCGACAGACCGAGGGCAGGCAGCGGGCGACAGACCGAGGGCCGGCAGCGGGCGACAGACCGAGGGCCGGCAGCGGGCGACAGACCGAGGGCCGGCAGCGGGCGACAGACCGAGGGCCGGCAGCGGGCGACAGACTGAGGGCAGGCAATGTGCGACAGACTGAGGGCGGGCGACAGACCAAGGGCAGGCAGCGGGCGACAGACTGAGGGCAGGCAGCGGGCAACAGACCGAGGGTAGGCAATGTGCGACAGACTGAGGGCGGGCGACAGACCAAGGGCAGGCAGCGGGCGAGACTAAGGGCAGGCAGCGGGCAACAGACCGAGGGTAGGCAATGTGCGACAGACTGAGGGCGGGCGACAGACCAAGGGCAGGCAGCGGGTGACAGATCAAGGGCAGGTAGTGTGTGACAGACCGAGGGTGGGCGACAGACCGAGGGAAGGCAGCGGGCGACAGACCGAGGGCAGGCAGCGGGCGACAGACCGAGGGCAGGCAGCGGGCGACAGACCGAGGGCCGGCAGCGGGCGACAGACCGAGGGCCGGCAGCGGGCGACAGACCGAGGGCCGGCAGCGGGCGACAGACCGAGGGCCGGCAGCGGGCGACAGACCGAGGGCCGGCAGCGGGCGACAGACCGAGGGCCGGCAGCGGGCGACAGACCGAGGGCGGGCAATGTGCGACAGACTGAGGGCGGGCGACAGACCAAGGGCAGGCAGCGGGCGACAGACCAAGGGCAGGCAGCGGGCGACAGACCAAGGGCAGGCAGCGGGCGACAGACCGAGGGTAGGCAATGTGCGACAGACTGAGGGCGGGCGACAGACCAAGGGCAGGCAGCGGGTGACAGATCAAGGGCAGGCAGTGTGCGACAGACCAAGGGTGGGTGACAGACCGAGGGAAGGCAGCGGGCGACAGACCGAGGGCAGGCAGCGGGCGACAGACCGAGGGCAGGCAGCGGGCGACAAACCGAGGGCAGGCAGCGGGCGACAGACCGAGGGCAGGCAGCGGGCGACAGACCGAGGGCAGGCAGCGGGCGACAGACCGAGGGCAGGCAGCGGGCGACACACCGAGGGCAGGCAGAGGGCGACACACCGAGGGCAGGCAGAGGGCGACACACCGAGGGCAGGCAGAGGGCGACACACCGAGGGCAGGCAGCGGGCGACACACCGAGGGCAGGCAATGTGCGACAGACTGAGGGCGGGCGACAGACCAAGGGCAGGCAGCGGGCGACAGACCAAGGGCAGGCAGCGGGCGACAGACCAAGGGCAAGCAGTGTGCGACAGACCGAGGGTGGGTGACAGACCAAGGGAAGGCAGCGGGCGACAGACCGAGGGCAGGCAGCGGGCGACAGACCGAGGGCAGGCAGCGGGCGACAGACCGAGGGCAGGCAGCGGGCGACAGACCGAGGGCAGGCAGCGGGCGACAGACCGAGGGCAGGCAGCGGGCGACAGACCGAGGGCAGGCAGCGGGCGACAGACCGAGGGCAGGCAACGGGCGACAGACCGAGGGCAGGCAACGGGCGACAGACCGAGGGCAGGCAACGGGCGACAGACCGAGGGCAGGCAACGGGCGTCAGACAGAGGGCAGGCAATATGCGACAGACCGAGGGCAGGAGAGTGCAGACTTCTGGGAAAATCAGTCAGCCAATCACACAAGCAGGAAATTTAATTTTTGGGGGGCGGGGGTACGTACACCATCTGTGTACAGAACGCCTCCAGACAGCCATATTGTATTTTACAGAGAATTACAGCGGCTGCAGATTGAAGAGAGTTTGAATTCCAGTCTGACTTGTGTAGAGATTTTATACACTGGATTTTTCATTTTTCCCCATGGAAGTGGAGTTCCCCTTAAAGTACGGAGGGAAACCCATCTGGGTGAGTTTGCTCTGCGGATCAAACCAACATTTTTTAATCTCCCATTTTCCTAAACAAGTCCAGCACCGAGAGCCGTAACAAGAGTCACAATGGGGTCGGAACCTCGTATTCAACTCTAACTGCACACCATGCAGAACTACAGAACACCCCCCACCCCTCCACAATGGCTCAAAATTGATCTGGTCCAGAAATAAAAAGGTGGATAAATCACTTGGACCGGATGACATCTACCCACGGATCCTAAAAGAATTGAGCTCTGACATTTCATGCCATTGTATCTAATATTTAGGGACTCGGTGTAATGAGGGGAATGATACCACAGGATTGGCGCAGGGCCAACGTGGTGCCCAGTCTTTACCAAATCACTATAGACCTGTCAATGTAACTTCTATAGTCGGGAAGATACTGGAGAGTTTAATAAAATATCACAGACGAGTTCTTCTAAGTAACAGACAGCCTGGATTCATGAAAGACAGAATTTGTCAGACAAACCTGATTTTTTTTATGAGGATGTAAGTAAAACCTTGGACAGAGGGGTGGAGGTGGACATGGGAGGTGGAGGTGGACGTGGTATACTTGGACAGAGGGGTGGAGGTGGACGTGGTATACAGAGACAGAGGGGTGGAGGTGGACGTGGTATACAGAGACAGAGGGGTGGAGGTGGATGTGGTATACATGGACAGAGGGGTGGAGGTGGACGTGGTATACACGGACAGAGGGGTGGAGGTGGACGTGGTATACACGGACAGAGGGGTGGAGGTGGACGTGGTATACACAGACAGAGGGGTGGAGGTGGACGTGGTATACACAGACAGAGGGGTGGAGGTGGACGTGGTATACACAGACAGAGGGGTGGAGGTGGATGTGGTATACACAGACAGAGGGGTGGAGGTGGACGTGGTATACACAGACAGAGGGGTGGAGGTGGACGTGCTATACACGGACAGAGGGGTGGCAGTGGACATAGTATACACGGACAGAGGGGTGGCAGTGGACATAGTATACACGGACAGAGGGGTGGCAGTGGACATAGTATACACGGACAGAGGGGTGGAGGTGGAAGTGGTATAAACGGACAGAGGGGTGGAGGTGGACATGGTATACACGGACAGAGGGGTGGCAGTGGACATAGTATACACGGACAGAGGGGTGGCAGTGGACATAGTATACACAGACAGAGGGGTGGCAGTGGACATAGTATACACGGACAGAGGGGTGGCAGTGGACATAGTATACACGGACAGAGGGGTGGCAGTGGACATAGTATACACAGACAGAGGGGTGGCAGTGGACATAGTATACACGGACAGAGGGGTGGAGGTGGAAGTGGTATAAACGGACAGAGGGGTGGAGGAGGACGTGGTATACATGGACAGAGGGGTGGAGGTGGACGCGGTATACATGGACAGAGGGGTGGAGGTGGACGTGGTATACATGGACAGAGGGGTGGAGGTGGACGTGGTATACATGGACAGAGGGGTGGAGGTGGACGTGGTATACTTGGACAGAGGTGTGGAGGTGGACGTGGTATACACTGACAGAGGGGTGGAGGTGGACGTGGTATACATGGACAGAGGGGTGGAGGTGGACATGGGAGGTGGACATGGGAGGTGGAGGTGGATGTGGTATACTTGGACAGAGGGGTGGAGGTGGACATGGTATACATGGACAGAGAAGTGGAGGTGGACGTGGTATACATGGAAAGAGGGGTGGAGGTGGACGTTGTTTTTCTTGGACAGAGGGGTGGAGGTGGACGTGGTCATGGTATACATGGACAGAGGGGTGGTGGTGGACGTGGTATACTTGGACAGAGGGGTGGCAGTGGACATGGTATACATGGACAGGGGGGTGGTGGTGGACGTGGTATACTTGGACAGAGGGGTGGCGGTGGACATGATATACTTGGACACAGGGGTGGAGCTGGACGTGGTATACATGGACAGAGGAGTGGAGGTGGACGTGGTATACATGGACAGAGGGGTGGCAGTGGACATAGTATACACGGACAGAGGGGTGGAGGTGGAAGTGGTATAAACGGACAGAGGGGTGGAGGTGGACATGGTATACATGGACAGAGGGGTGGAGGTGGACGTGGTATACATGGACAGAGGGTTGGAGGTGGACGTGGTATACATGGACAGAGGGGTGGAGGTGGACGTGGTATACTTGGACAGAGGTGTGGCGGCGGACGTGGTATACACGGACAGAGGGGTGGAGGTGGACGTGGTATACACGGACAGAGGGGTGGAGGTGGACGTGGTATACATGGATAGAGGGGTGGAGGTGGACATGGGAGGTGGAGGTGGACGTGGTATACTTGGACAGAGGGGTGGAGGTGGACATGGTATACATGGACAGAAGGGTGGCGGTGGACATGGTATACATGGACAGAGGGGTGGCGGTGGACGTGGTATACATGGAAAGAGGGGTGGAGGTGGACATGGGAGGTGGAGGTGGACGTTGTTTTTCTTGGACAGAGGGGTGGAGGTGGACATGGTATACATGGACAGAGGGGTGGAGGTGGATGTGGTCATGGTATACATGGACAGAGGGGTGGCGGTGGACGTGGTATACTTGGACAGAAGGGTGGCGGTGGACGTGGTATACATGGACAGGGGGGTGGTTGTGGACGTGGTATACTTGCACAGAGGGGTTGCTGTGGACCTGGTATACTTGGACAGAGGGATGGCTGTGGACATGATATACTTGGACACAGGGGTGGAGGTGGACGTGGTATAGTTGGACAGAGGGGTGGCGGTGGACATGGTATACATGGACAGGGGGGTGGTGGTGGACGTGGTATACTTGGACAGAGGGGTGGCGGTGGACATGGTATACTTGGACAGAGGGATGGCTGTGGACATGATATACTTGGACACAGGGGTGGAGCTGGACGTGGTATACATGGACAGAGGGGTGGTGGTGGACATGGTATACATGGACAGAGGGATGGTGGTGGACATGGTATACATGGACAGAGGGGAGGAGGTGGACGTGGTATACATGAACAGAGGGGTGGAGGTGGACATGGTATACATGGACAGAGGGGTGGCGGTGGACATGGTATACATGGACAGAGGGGTGGCGGTGGACATGGTATACATGGACAGAGGGGTGGCGGTGGACGTGGTATACTTGGACAGAGGGGTGGCAGTGGACATGGTATACATGGACAGAGGGGTGGCGGTGGACGTGGCATACTTGGACAGAGGGGTGTAGGTGGACGTGGTATACTTGGACAGAGGGGTGTAGGTGGACGTGGTATAGTTGGACAGAGGGGTTGCTGTGGACCTGGTATACTTGGACAGAGGGATGGCTGTGGACATGATATATTTGGGCACAGGGGTGGAGGTGAACGTGGTATACATGGACAGAGAGGTGGTGGTGGACATGGTATACATGGACAGAGGGGTGGCGGTGGACGTGGCATACTTGGACAGAGGGGTGTAGGTGGACGTGGTATACTTGGACAGAGGGGTGTAGGTGGACGTGGTATAGTTGGACAGAGGGGTTGCTGTGGACCTGGTATACTTGGACAGAGGGATGGCTGTGGACATGATATATTTGGACACAGGGGTGGAGGTGGACGTGGTATACATGGACAGAGGGGTGGTGGTGGACATGGTATACATGGACAGAGGGGTGGTGGTGGACGTGGTATACATGGACAGAGGGGTGGTGGTGGACGTGGTATACATGGACAGAGGGGTGGTGGTGGACATGGTATACATGGACAGAGGGGTGGAGGTGGACGTGGTATACATGAACAGAGGGGTGGAGGTGGACATGGTATACATGGACAGAGGGGTGGAGGTGGACATGGTATACATGGACAGAGGTATGGCTGTGGACATGGTATACATGGACAGAGGGGTGGAGGAGGACGTGGTATACATGGACAGAGGGGTGGAGGTGGACGTGGTATACATGGACAGAGGGGTGGTGGTGGACATGGTATACATGGACAGAGGTATGGCTGTGGACATGGTATACATGGACAGAGGGGTGGTGGTGGACATGGTATACATGGACAGAGGGGTGGCGGTGGACGTGGTATACATGGACAGAGAGGTGGAGGTGGACATGGTATACATGGACAGAGGGGTGGCGGTGGACATGGTATACATGGACAGAGGGGTGGAGGTGGACATGGTATACATGGACAGAGGTATGGCTGTGGACATGGTATACATGGACAGAGGGGTGACGGTGGACATGGTATACATGGACAGAGGGGTGGTGGTGGACATGGTATACATGGACAGAGGTATGGCTGTGGACATGGTATACATGGACAGAGGGGTGACGGTGGACGTGGTATACATGGACAGAGGGGTGGCGGTGGACGTGGTATACATGGACAGAGGGGTGGCGGTGGACATGGTATACATGGACAGAGGGGTGGCGGTGGACATGGTATACATGGACAGAGGGGTGGCGGTGGACATGATATACTTGGACAGAGGGGTGGCGGTGGACGTGGTATACTTGGACAGAGGGGTGGCGGTGGACGTGGTATACTTGGACAGAGGGGTGGCGGTGGACGTGGTATACTTGGACAGAGGGGTGGCGGTGGACATGATATACTAGGACAGAGGGGTGGCAGTGGACGTGGTATACATGGACAGAGGGGTGGCGGTGGACGTGGTATACATGGACAGAGGGGTGGCGGTGGACATGGTATACATGGACAGAGGGGTGGCGGTGGACATGATATACTTGGACAGAGGGGTGGCGGTGGACGTGGTATACTTGGACAGAGGGGTGGCGGTGGACGTGGTATACTTGGACAGAGGGGTGGCGGTGGACATGATATACTTGGACAGAGTGGTGGCAGTGGACGTGGTATACATGGACAGAGGGGTGGCGGTGGACGTGGTATACATGGACAGAGGGGTGGCGGTGGACATGATATACTTGGACAGAGGGATGGCTGTGGACGTGGTATAGTTGGACAGAGGGGTGGCGGTGGACGTGGCATACTTGGATACAGTTCCGCACACACGGCTCATGTGTAAGGTAAATTCAACAGGCTTGGAAAGCTCAATTTGTAAATGGATAGAAAACTGGCTAAAGGACAGAATTCAGAGTCGTGGTTAATGATTCTTTGTATGGTGTAAGGTTATCAGTGGTGTCCCCCGACCCTTACTTATTAACTTAAAAATGATAATCGGGTCTGGGATGTCCGTCTTTGCAGATGACACCGAGCTATGCAGTGGAATAACATCCATATAGGATGTCTCCAACCCCCAACATTGGGGTCACTGACATTAATTATAACCACCAACATTGGGGTCACTGGTAGCAATTATAACCCCCAACATTGGGGTCAATTGTAGCAATTATAACCCCCAACATTGCGGTCCCCAGTAGCAACTATAACTCCCAACATTGGGGTCACTGGCACCAATTATAACCCCCAACATTGGGGTCACTGGTAGCAATAAAAACAAAAAACAAAATTGGGGTCACTGGCAGGAATTATAACCCCCAACATTGGGGTCCCCAGTAGCAACTATAGCCCCCAACATTGGGGTCACTGGGGCCAATAATAACTCCAACATTGGGGTCACTGGTAGCAATTATAACCCCCAACATTGGGGTCCCCAGTAGCAACTATAGCCCCCAACATTGGGGTTACTGGAAGCAATTATAACCCCTAACATTGGGGTCACTGGTATCAACTATAACCCCCAACATTGGGGTCACTGATAGCAAAAATAACTGCAAAATAGGGGACACTGGTAGCCATTATAACCCCCAACATTGGGGTGACTGGTAGGAATTAGAGCCCCCAACATTGGGGTCACTGATAGAAATTATAACCCCCAACATTGGGGTCAGTGGTAGAAATTATAACCCCCAACATTGGGGTCACTCGTAGCAATTATAACTCCAACATTGGGGTCACTAGAGCCAATTATAACCGCCAACATTGGGGTCAATGGCACCAATTATAACCTCCAACATTGGGGTCACTGGCAGCAATTATAAGGCCAGCATTGAGGTCACTGGCAGCAACTATAACCCCGAAATTGGGGTCACCAGTAGCAACTATAACCTCCAACATTGGGGACACTGGTACCAATTGTAACTCCAACATTGGGGCAACTAGAGCCAATTATAACTCCCAACATTGGGGTAACTGGTAGCAATTAGAACCCCTAACACTGGGGTCACTGGTAGCAACAATAACCCCCAACATTGGGGTCACTGGAAGCAATTATAACCCCCAACATTGGAATCACTGGAAGCAATTATAACCCCTAACATTGGGGTCACTGGTAGCAACAAAAAACCCCAACATTGGGGTCACGTAGCAATTATAACCCCCAACATTGGGGTCACTGGTAGCAACTATAACCCCCAACATTGGGGTCACTAGCCCCAATTATAACCCCCAACATTGGGGTCACTGACAGTAATTATAACAACCAATTTTGGGGTCACTGGTAGCAATTATAACCCCCAACGTTGGGGTCACTGGCACCAATTATAACCCCCAACATTGGGGTCACGTAGCAATTATAACCCCCAACATTGGGGTCACTGGCAGCAATTACAACCCTCAACATTGGGGTCACTGACAGTAATTATAACAACCAATTTTGGGGTCACTGGTAGCAATTATAACCCCCAAAATTGGGGTCACGTAGCAATTATAACCCCCAACATTGGGGTCACTGGTAGCAACTATAACCCCCAACATTTGGGTCACTGGTAGCAATTATAACCCCCAACATTGGGGTCACTGGCGCTAATTATAACCCAACATTGGGGTCACTGGTAGCAATTATAACCCCCAACATTGGGGTTACTGGTACCAATTATAAACCCCAACATTGGGGTCACTGGCAGGAATTATAACCCCCAACATGGGGGTCACTGGTGCCAATAATAACTCCAACATTGGGGTCACTGGTAGCAATTATAACCCCCAACATTGGGGTCCCCAGTAGCAACTATAGCCCCCAACATTGGGGTTACTGGAAGCAATTATAACCCCTAACATTGGGGTCACTGGTATCAACTATAACCCCCAACATTGGGGTCACTGATAGCAAAAATAACTGCAAAATAGGGGACACTGGTAGCCATTATAACCCCCAACATTGGGGTCACTGATAGAAATTATAACCCCCAACATTGGGGTCAGTGGTAGAAATTATAACCCCCAACATTGGGGTCACTCGTAGCAATTATAACTCCAACATTGGGGTCACTAGAGCCAATTATAACCGCCAACATTGGGGTCAATGGCACCAATTATAACCTCCAACATTGGGGTCACTGGCAGCAATTATAAGGCCAGCATTGAGGTCACTGGCAGCAACTATAACCCCCAGCATTGGGGTCACCAGTAGCAACTATAACCTCCAACATTGGGGACACTGGTACCAATTGTAACTCCAACATTGGGGCAACTAGAGCCAATTATAACTCCCAACATTGGGGTAACTGGTAGCAATTAGAACCCCTAACACTGGGGTCACTGGTAGCAACAATAACCCCCAACATTGGGGTCACTGGTAGCAAATTATAACCCCTAACATTTGAGTCACTGGTAGCAACAATAACCCCCAACATTGGGGTCACTGGAAGCAATTATAACCCCCAACATTGGAATCACTGGAAGCAATTATAACCCCTAACATTGGGGTCACTGGTAGCAACAAAAAACCCCAACATTGGGGTCACGTAGCAATTATAACCCCCAACATTGGGGTCACTGGTAGCAACTATAACCCCCAACATTGGGGTCACTAGCCCCAATTATAACCCCCAACATTGGGGTCACTGACAGTAATTATAACAACCAATTTTGGGGTCACTGGTAGCAATTATAACCCCCAACGTTGGGGTCACTGGCACCAATTATAACCCCCAACATTGGGGTCACGTAGCAATTATAACCCCCAACATTGGGGTCACTGGCAGCAATTACAACCCTCAACATTGGGGTCACTGACAGTAATTATAACAACCAATTTTGGGGTCACTGGTAGCAATTATAACCCCCAAAATTGGGGTCACGTAGCAATTATAACCCCCAACATTGGGGTCACTGGTAGCAACTATAACCCCCAACATTTGGGTCACTGGTAGCAATTATAACCCCCAACATTGGGGTCACTGGCGCTAATTATAACCCAACATTGGGGTCACTGGTAGCAATTATAACCCCCAACATTGGGGTTACTGGTACCAATTATAAACCCCAACATTGGGGTCACTGGCAGGAATTATAACCCCCAACATGGGGGTCACTGGTGCCAATAATAACTCCAACATTGGGGTCACTGGTAGCAATTATAACCCCCAACATTGGGGTCCCCAGTAGCAACTATAGCCCCCAACATTGGGGTCACTGGTAGCAATAATAACCCCCAACATTGGGGTCACTGGTAGCAATAATAACCCCCAACATTGGGGTCACTGGTATCAACTATAACCCCCAACATTGGGGTCACTGATAGCAAAAATAACTGCAAAATAGGGGTCACCGGTAGCCATAATAACCCCCAACATTGCGGTCACTGGTAGCAATTAAAGCCCCCAACATTGGGGTCACTGGTAGAAATTATAACTCCAACATTGGGGTCACTGGTAGCAATTATAACTCCAACATTGGGGTCACTAGAGCAGGGCTCGACAAATCCCGGGCGCCAGGTCGCATTTGCGACTAGAATTAGCGACCTGGCGCCTGGGGCAGCACAGCTGGGGGTATGCTGTCTCCGCGGACCCCCCCGGCGCAATCGCGTCGGGCCGCGCCGCCGGCGGCCGGTAATTGAGCCCCCGGCTTTGAGGCCTTCTACGATCCTATGGTTCCTTCTGGAATCTGGCGCCCTCTTGTGGTGGCCGTTGGAATTACAACCAGCAATGCTAATGGATGCAATGCTAATTCCCCTGCCTGCCAGTCTATGTTCCTTCCCTTTACTAAGAACCCCTAAATATATTATATTATATTATATTATATTATATTATATATATATATATATATATATATATAGATAGATATATAAAAATAGATATATTTTATATATAATTATATATATATATATATATATATATATATATATATATATATATATATATATATTTTTTTTTTAAGAATATTTTTTTATTGAAAGGCTTGCAGGGTACAAAAAAGAAACTGATAGTCATTATATATATATATTATTCTAACACCCTAGAGAATAAAATGGTGGTCGTTGCAATACTGTCTGTCACACCGTATTTGCACAGCGGACTTACAAGCGCACTTTTTTGGGGAAAATGTATTTAATAAAAAAAAAAAAATAAGACAACAGTAAAGTTAGCCCAATTTTTTTTTATATTGTGAAAGATAATGTTACGTCGAGTAAATCGATACCCAACATGTCATGCTTCAAAATTGCGCCCGCTCATGGAATGGCGACAAACTTTTACCCTTTAAAATCTCCATAGGCGACGTTTAAAAAATTCTACAGGTTGCACTTTTTAAGTTACAGAGGAGGTCTAGGGCTAGAATTATTGCTCTCACTCTACCGATCGCAGCGATACCTCACATGTGTGGTTTGAACAACGCTTTCATATATGCGTTCGCTTCTGCACGCAAGCTTGGCCGGACAGGGCGCGTTTAAAATATTTTAGTTTTTTATTATTTTAACTTTTATTTTTATTTTTTTCACTGTTCTTTAAAAAAAAAAAAAAAAAAAAAAATTGTGTCACTTTTATTCCTATTACAAAGAATGTAAAAATCCCTTGTAATAGAAAAAAGCATGACAGGTCCTCTTATATATGAGATCCGGGGGGTCAGAGAGAAAAAAATGTGTCATTTGAAAAAAATAAAAAGTCCCTCTAAGAGCTATGGGCAATGACTTGGAAACAGGTGGGGGGCGCTATCTTCCCCTCACTCGTCTCCATGTCAGGCCAGGGACAGGTCCAGATCGCCGCCACGGACCTGGCTCCTAACTTTTTTAGCTGGCTCCTAGAATCCAAGCAAATTTGTCAACCCCTGCACTAGAGCCAATTATAACACCCAACATTGGGGTCACTGGCAGAAATTACAACCCCCAACATTTGGGTCACTGGTAGCAATTATAACCCCCAACATTGGGGTCAGTGACAGTAATTATAACCACCAATTTTGGGGTCACTGGTTGCAATTATAACCCCCAACATTGGCTTCACTGGTAGCAACAATAACCCCCAACATTGGGGTCACTGGAAGCAATTATAACCCCCAACATTGGGGTCACTGGCAACAATTATAACCCCCAACATTGGGGTCACTGGCAACAATTATAACCCCCAACATTGGGGTCACCGTTAGCAATTATAACCCCCTACATTGGGGTCACTTGAAGCAATAATAACCCTAAACATTGGGGTTAAAGGTATCAACAATAACCCCCAACATTGGGGTCACTGGAAGCAATTATAACCCCCAACATTGGGGTCACTGGTAGCAAAAATAACCCCCAAAATGGGGGTCACTAGCAGCAATTATAACCCCCAACATTGGAGTCACTGGTAGCAATTATAACCCCCAACATTGGGGTCACTGGTAGCAATTTAACCCCCAACATTGGGGTCACTGGTAGCAATTTAACCCCCAACATTGGGGTCACTGGCAGCAATTATAACCCCCAACATTGGGGTAACTGGTAGAAATTATAACCCCCAACATTGAGGTCACTGGAAGCAATTATAACCCCCAACATTGGGGTAACTGGTAGAAATTATAACCCCCAACATTGAGGCCACAGGTAGCAATTATAACTCTCAGGATTGGGGTCACTGTTAGCCATTTTAACCCACAACATTGGGGTAACTGGCAGCAATTATAACCCCCAATATTGGGGTCACTGGTAGCAATTATAACCCCCATCATTGGGGTCACTGGCAGCAATTATAACCCCCAACATTGGGGTCACTGGTAGCAATATATCCCTCAACACTGGGCTCACTGGCACCAATTATAACCCCCAACATTGGGGTCACTGGTAGCAATATATCCCTCAACATTGGGCTCACTGGCACCAACTATAACCCCCAACATTGGGGTCACTGGTAGCAATTACAACCCCCAACATTGGGGTCACTGGCAGCAATTATAACCCCTAACATTGGGGTTACACCCGCCCAGTGATTATACAGACAGATGTTTCTTTCTTATGGGGGGTAATAAAGTTATATAACATATATTGTATGGTGGGGGATTGATAGTTCTATTGGCAATCAGAGGTGTGTATAGTGAGGAATGGTCGGGTAATGGAGGAGGATTATTTGCTGGTACTGGATATATACTATATACCAGAAATAAGTGACCCCCCCCTCCCCCTCCCAATCATTGTGATATGATAGTAATTGTACCCTCCCCCTAGCAATATAAATCTTAGATTTAATGGGGTACAGGGGGCGCTATAACATCCAAACCTCCAATCCAAATATGATCAATAAATGAAACAACTCATCACCAATCATAACATATTTCACCCCCTCCCCCCCCAACCCCCACCAATATAATATATATATATATATATATATATATATATAATTTTATTATTATTATTGTGATTATATATATTATTTCTATTAGGGAGATATATATATATATATATATATATATATAAATTATTGGGGTGATATAGATATAATTATTGGGGAGATGTATATATATATATATATATATATATATATAATTATTGGGGTGATGTATATATATATATAATTATTGGGGTGATATATATATATATATATATAATTATTGGGGTGATAGATAGATAGATAGATAGATAGATATATATATCTATCTATCTATCTAAATGATTGGGGTGATATATATATATATAATTATTGGGGTGATGTATATATATATATATAAAATTATTGGGGTGATATATATATAATTATTACAATGCAGTCACAACAGATTGTTTTGTGTTTGGCGATGGGGGGAACCTACCCTTGAGGACCTGCGAGAATATAGAGAGGCTATGCTTGGTCTTGCAGGGGTCTCAGAGCTTAAACCTGATCAGAACACATTTAGCAGCATGCCAGAGAAATGCTGGCAGCCGGACAGAGTAAATGACCTCGGCCCCACACCTACTGAGGCCAACTATTCCTTGCAGCCAAGAAAGGAGATCATGCGGGCAGACTATGTGAGTTCACTTTGCCTGTCTAACGCATGTCCAGACCAGGTGAAGGTCTGGGACCTTGTTAGTCAACCTTTCATGGGGAGAAACGTGACAGACTCACAAAGGACAGAGGCTTTTGGAGGGGACTGAATGTTAGCCTCTTGCCCACCGATTATTCCCAAGGGGAATGGTGCTCTTTGTGAGCTGTATGCCTGGGGACCCCTGAGGTGGTGTTACTTTGGATTCAGGTCCATGCCCCGACCTAAGACACACAGATGTCAGTGATTGCACTATATCAATCTACGCTAACTACAAAGGATGAAGTGGTGGAGCTGGAAATAGGAGTTATGAGGCAGGATGTGGACAAACTCCGGTCCTGTGTTACTGAGACAGAGCACCAAGTAGGCCTTGCGGAGGAAACCATCACGGAGCACTCCTACAGACCAAACTCAAAGCACTGGAGTACAAGGCGGATGATGCGGAGAAGCGCAACAGGAGAAAAAATCTCTGCATTGTGGGGCTGGCATAGGGAGTGGAGGGTAATAACCCTACAGTGTTTGTGGAGGACTTGGTGCGCACCCTGCTTCCAAACACTCACTTTTCTCCACTTTAATCTGTTGAGCGAGCGTACAGGGTTCCGCCTAGGCCTGAGCCCCTCATGCTAAGACTCCTCAATTTCTAGGACAGGGATGGGGTGCTTCTTGTCGCCAGGATCCAGAAGCACGTGGCCTACCAGAACAGCAAACTGCTTATCTTCCCGGATTACTCTATTGCTACGCAGAAGCTCAGGAAATTCTTTGACCAAGTGAAGGCAGCATTGCGGGCCTGCAACATAAAGTATAGCGTCATGTTCCCTGGCCAATTACGGATTCAAGATGGGGAATCGGTTTGCTTTTTTACATCCCTGCGGGAAGCATCAGCATAGATTGACACCCTGCCTCCTCATCGCTGACCGTCTGGAGGAAGAGGATTACTCCTTCATACTCTATACCATTTTGCCTTTCCGTCTCAGATAGGTTTGCAACACAGGGTATACCCCCTTCTCCTTTTGTTTTATGTTCCTAGTTGCCTGTTGGGGGCCCCCTGCCATAGAATACGTTTTGTACCCCTGTTTTGCAGGAGACTGATCTTAGTACACTGCCGATCCTTACTACCACCCCCTTGGGGGAGGGGGCTTAGCTCCTGGTACTGTATGGTATGCTGTTTTAGTATTGCCCTTGTCATTTTTGGCCATTTTGTTTTGCTCTGGCCATACTCCTGCTGCTCAGGAGAAATGTCTTCATCACTGCAGGCACATTGTGCTACCTGACTGCCAGCATCTCTTGTACATTGTAGGTGCTTGCTACATGAGCCAACACATCAGGCTCACGTCCCTCTAGGTTCTACCTTGTTAACTGTTTGGGGTTCATGCTCTCCATTTTTGGGATGGGGTGGGTTTATTTGCTCCGCATAGTTGGGTGGGGTGGGGGGGGGAGGGGGAGCGTTGGTTGGTTTAGTTCTAAATGTGTTTTTTCTATCTGTTTTGTGCTTTGTTCTGCGCCTTTGGTTACTGCAACACCTGTCCATCAATGTACTGGCTCAATACTTTGTGTAGTGGGTATAATGTGAGGATTTTATCCCATGCCGTCCCTGATCTTTGTCGTACGCTCTCCTGTGCACTCATATCTACATATTCCCTTACCGTGATATCATGGAATGTCTGGGGCCTCGATTTGGCAGTGAAACGATCTCTAGTCTTTAAATATCTCCAAAAATATCCACTGCCTATCTGGATTTTGCAAGAGACCCACCTCCAAGGCTCTAGGATCAACAGTCTCCGACGCCCCAGGGTTGGCGAGCATTTTCATGCAACCTATTCAAATTACGCCCGTGGCGGGAGTATATTTATTCGGAGGTCCTTGCTCTTTAAAGTCTTTGGAGTGCGTACAGATGCAGCTGGAAAGTATATTATACTGCATGCAAATGTCTATGATAAGAATATGTGATTGTAGGGGTGTACCTCCCCCTCCGGCGTCAATTACTACTTTCAATGACATTATACCACAGGTATTAGGTTATGATATGTGGCTGTTTTCTTATCGGGTGACTTTAACATGGTCCTTTGTCCAGATCTGGATAGATGGGGGGGGGGGGGGGCAGGCACGGGGTACATCGACACTCATGCAATGGACCTCCACATTTGGCCTGGAAGATGTCTGGAGACGCATCCAGCTGTTGGTGAATATACTTGCCACTCCACCTCCTTTACAACCCTATCAAGGTTGGATATGGCGTTTGCTTCCCCAGCTGCCCTTAGTTGGATTACTAAGGCAGCCATACTCCCTAGGGGCATCTCTGACCATCCGCCACTTAGTATGACCCTCTCCCTGTCTGCCTCCCCTTGCTCTAGACTATAGCGTCTCTCCAGATTCTGGGCAATGGACGATAGACTGCAGGAACCTATGGTGGAATCGGTGTGTCAATTCTGGAATACTAATGGAGAGTCTAAATCCCCCTAGTGATATGAGACGCTTTTAAGGCATGGGTCGGGGGGCATACATCTCTCGCATAGCGGCACTTCAAAGGGAGATGTCTTGCTCATTAGAATTCCTAGAGACCGAGGCGGTGGGATTGGAGGCTGAGTATGTTTCTTCCCCTACCCCGGATAGGTATCGGGCCTGGCAGCGAACCCCGGAGACAGCTTTCCCTTTTGAAGGTGGATAATACCAAAAAGGCTCTGGTCCACCCCCAACAAAATGTTTTTGAATATGGAGGTAAGAATAGTCGTACGCTGGCTTGGCTGGCTAAAAGCCAAAATCCAACAACACACATTGCTAATATAAAGGGGAGAGTGGACGCCTCAGAGTAGCCCCAGATTTGATTCATGGATACCTAGATACCTTTCCAAACCCTATTGTATTCCCAATGTTGGATGATGAGGCTTAGATGCTAACATCACGTTGGAGGAAATCCAAGCGGCTATATGAAGACTGCAGGCGGGTAAGACCGCGGGCTCAGATGGGCTTCCCGCTGAATTCTACACCAATTTTACGGAGGTAGTGGCCCCCAAACTTACAACTCATTTCTGATCTGTCCTCCATGGACGCACTCCCCGAGTCTATGCTCATTCCCAAACCCGGTAAGGACCCCCAGAAATGTGCCTCACATAGGCCGATATCGCTGTAAATGTCGATGCCAAAATCCCGGCGAAGGTCTTGGTGAATCATCCCTCTACTGTGCATGAAGATCTGGCTCATGTTGATCAGACGGGGTTCATGCCGGGCAAGGGAAGCCAAGATGCCTTTTTCTTAACCTCTCTATTCCCCGTGATAATCAGGGTACTAGGGTAATCGCCTCACTAGATGCGGAAAAGGTGTTTGAGTCAGTGGAGTGGGTCTATCCCTGGGAGGTGCTGAAGCGATATAGATTTGGCCCCAAATACGTCAGTTGGATACCGAGGCTTTACACAGCGCCAAGGCTACAGGTCCGCACCAACGACTTGTTATCTGAGGCATCTCCTCTTTTCAGAGGTACATGACAGGGTTGTTCTTTGTCACCCTCTTTATTTACTCTGGCCTTGGAACCCCATGGCTAAATTTTAATCAGGGACTCCTCCGAGGTCAGAGGACTGAAGGTGGGACACCTGGAGGAGAAACTGTCCCTGTCCGTGGAGGATGCTCTGCTTTATCTGAACGATGTGGGTCCCTCACTCTCGGTAGCCCTGGGAATTTGTGATGAGTTTGGCTTTTTTTTCTGGCATATGGTTCAATTGGTCCAAATTTATCCTGTTCCCGCTTGATGACAGACCAATTGATCTGGTTCTCTCCTCCCCACTACAGTGGGTTGAGGAATTCAGATATTTGGGTATACACGGCAATAGACGTAATTCAGAATTCTTTGAGCGTAACCTTCAGCCTCTCTTAGCTTCATTAAAAACGTGTTGCTCCTTGTGGTCGGGGCTTACGCTGAACCTACTAGGCTGCAATAATTTGATCAAAATGATGCTTTTCACACATTTCAACTTTGTATCCCGCAACTGCCCAGTTTGGGTCTGTGACAGGACAAACTGTCACTGTGTGTTTTGGAAGGGGCTCTGGGCTCGCCTCCTACCCACAGACTATGGCCCATCAGAGAACATGAGATTTGGAGGGCTACTTGCCGTCTCCCACCACCTGGAGAACATGCCACCTCCAGACATTTGTGTCCAGAGTCGCCAGTTCATCGGAACCGGGTGAATGTGGTATCTGTGGCTGGGCTGGTGGAGTCGTTCCTGGCTACCTAAACCTATTGGCCAGGCTGGGTTAAATATATACTTTTATTCCATAAACAATGTACTTTTAGCTGATAAAGACATATACAAGATGGCGGTATTCCCAAAGCATGGGTCTACAAGACTTGGGGACAAAGTGGCATTGAGATAATGTAATGTTACATCCCTTCCCCCCCCCCCCCCCCCCCCCTTGTTGCTGTGTTTAATTGTGTTGGGTCATGGCATGTAGACAAAGGTCTGGTCTGGAGACACATCCCAGCAGGGGATATGTAAGGAGGGGCTGCCTGCTTGTCATAATCCCTTCATGTCCTTCAACTGTAGTGGTTTGAATATACAAGTGTTGAGTTTCTATTGGTTCTTCCTTGTCCCCTACCCCCCCATGACCAGGTTAAGGGGAGTGTCCCTAGCTATGTTAAAAGTGTATGTTTGGTACTTAAACAGTTTATTCTCTGGATGTTTAACCCTCAACACCTGTGTGGCTTGTCTCGTGATTGAGGGGTTAAGGGCTGGTTATGGCGAGTCTGCAGGCTGCGGGTGCGTTTGGAGGACAGGAGACACAGGTCTGGCGGAGATGCCCAGAGGTGGTATCCGAGATCCGTCACAGGGTCCCCACTTCCTTTTATAGAGAAATAGCTGTTTAAAATCCTTTTTATGGAATGGGGCCCATACCGACATTGCTAAAACTACATTGTCTCTTCCCTTGGGGTTGGGGGTCCTGGCTTTACCCACTTTCCAGGTTTATTTCTGGGCAGCGGTCTTGATGTTGGCCTACTGCTGGTTCCAGGGCTCCAGAACCAATGCGGCCACTTGTCTGGAAGCAACCCTCCTGGGCTCTTTAATGGATCTCCGGGAACTTAATATACAGAGGCCCTCAGGCCGTTTCATCCCAGGTCCCACACGTATCAGGCTGAGAATTTGGAAGGCCACTACACAGTGCTTCTCCTCCTCGGGTCAACTGTCCCGGCTCAACCCTTGTAGGGTAACCCCAGACTCCATCACCTCCATACGATACAGGACCCCCAGTTCTGGGCACAGTATGGGGATGTTATGCCCACATGTACTCTCTTAAGCTTTTTACAACTGTCTCAGAGGTTCGGACTGCTGGGCTATTTCGGTACTTCCAGTTGCGTCATGCTGTTAGGGTTCCGTTCCCTAGGCCCCCCACCATTAAAACGGATCCCATAGAAGAAATGCTGCTTCCGAAGGACCTAGACAAGCCATCGTCATCCCTCTAGGATACCCTCCTGTGCACTGATATACCAAGGATGGTGAAATGATGGGATTACTGGAAAGCAGACATCCCCTCACTGGACAGGAAAGACAGGGAAGACTGGGAAAACAGCTTGGAACAGGGTCCGAAACTTATTTCCTCCAGAAATCAGTTGATTCAAGTCAAATTTGAATACTATACCCTAGAGAAACTGCATAGATTGTTCCCTGAAAGAGACCCTATATGGTCACGTTGTAGACTCCACCCGGGTTCCTATATCCATATGTTCTAGGAATGCCCTGTGATTGGGTCCTACTGGCAAGCTGTTTTCACTGAAATCAATCTTAGATTACAACTTACCCTGGTACCCACCCAGTCTCTAGCATTATTGGGATCCCTAAAGATGACCACCTTTCTTATCACTCTAAGCTTCTCATAGCATATCCCGGGCCATCTTATTGAGTGGGCACCCCTGGGCACTGCTCGGGGGGCCCCTGTGTGCACATGGGGCCCCATCAGGGCCGGTTCTGTCACAACCTTGCAGGATGTGGCAGAGGTGAGCTGGAGGGACTGCAGTGTGGTCTCTGCATGGACAAGTGACAACGATCAGCGCTGGGGCTGCCTGGTCCAGGAGTTGGGTGGTCACTTTTATTCTGCATGCGGGGCTGGCAATCACTTCTCTCTCCTGAATATTGGTAGCTCTGCCTCCACGGCAGCAGGTTGGGTGCACGGTGAAGTGCGCTGCCTATGTAGCTGCCTGTGCCGATCCAATCACTCACCATTCTCACCGGAGGATTCAGAGTCAACAGCACAGGACCTCAGTGTGCTGAAGACCCCTATAAACTGACCAATCCCCGCTTCCCTGCTGTGCCGGGGCTACCAACCCCACCCCCTGATGTGCGCACACACAGCATGCTGCTAGATAGGTGTGCGTGCAGCTGCAGCATGAAAACTGCAATTGGAGGAGAGCTAGAGGCTGGAAAATCTCTAAGTCCACCGTCCAGACATCCCCCTCAACATAAGAAATGTCCTTCTCTGCTGCTCCGAGCCGCTTCACTCTATGCAGTGCGAGACCAGCATGCCAGTCTAAACAGGAATCGCACCGCTTTCCTCTTCAAATCACATGCGATTCTTCAGCACTGCAAATTCAATCTGTATGGTCTAAATCACACCAAATCTACACCAAAGTGTAGCAGGACCCTTATTATTTTTTTGGCCAACCTAGAAGCAGATCACATGAGTGTTCACACCAATTCTGAAAATCACACTGCGGAGGGGAGCTGCCATCTAGACAAAGGAAGGCCCGTAGACGGGGTGTATCTAGATAAAGGAAGGCCCGTAGACGTGGTGTATCTAGATAAATGAAGGCCCGTAGACGTGGTGTATCTAGATAAAGGAAGGCCCGTAGACGGGGTGTATCTAGATAAAGGAAGGCCCGTAGACGTGGTGTATCTAGATAAAGGAAGGCCCGTAGACGTGGTGTATCTAGATAAAGGAAGGCCCGTAGACGTGGTGTATCGGGATAAAGGAAGGCCCGTAGACGTGGTGTATCTAGATAAAGGAAGGCCCATAGACGTGGTGTATCTGGATAAAGGAAGGCCCGTAGACGTGGTGTATCGGGATAAAGGAAGGCCCGTAGACGTGGTGTATCTAGATAAAGGAAGGCCCATAGACGTGGTGTATCTGGATAAAGGAAGGCCCGTAGACGTGGTGTATCGGGATAAAGGAAGGCCCGTAGACGTGGGGTATCTGGATAAAGGAAGGCCCGTAGACGTGGGGTATCTGGATAAAGGAAGGCCCGTAGACGTGGTGTATCTGGATAAAGGAAGGCCCGTAGACGTGGTGTATCTGGATAAAGGAAGGCCCGTAGACGTGGTTTATCTGGATAAAGGAAGGCCCGTAGACATGGTTTATCTGGATAAAGGAAGGCCCGTAGACGTGGTTTATCTGGATAAAGGAAGGCCCGTAGACGTGGTGTATCGGGATAAAGGAAGGCCCGTAGACGTGGTGTATCGGGATAAAGGAAGGCCCGTAGATGTGGTGTATCTGGATAAAGGAAGGCCTGTAGACGTGGTTTATCTGGATAAAGGAAGGCCCGTAGATGTGGTGTATTTGGATTTTACAAAAGCATTTGACACAGTTCCCCATAAACATTTACTGTACAACGTAAGGTTGGTTGGCATGGACCATAGGGTGAGTACATGGATTGAAAACTGGCTACAAGGGCGAGTTCAGAGGGTGATGATAAATGGAGAGTACTTGGAATGGTCGGGGGTGGGTAGTGGGGTCCCCCAGGGTTCTGTATTGGGACCAATCCTATTTAATTTGTACATAAATGACTTGGAGGAGGGGGATGGGGGAAACAGCTCAATCTCTGTATTTGCGGACAATACTAAGCTAAGCAGGGCAATAACTTCTCTGGGGGGAGGGGCAATGGGGAAACCTTGCAAGAAGATCTGAACAAAAGAATGGGGAGAGGGGCAACTACATGGCAAATGAGGTTCAATGTAGAGACATTTAAAATAATGGATTTGGGTGGTAAAAATCTGAATGCAATCTATAGACTGGGGGGGGGGAGAACCTCTGGGGGGGATCTAGGATGGAGAAGGACCTGGGGGTCCTAGTAGATGATAGCAGCAGCTTGGCATTGCTGAGCCTAACAAAGCAAACAGAAGGTCCAGTGTAGGCACTGTTATAAATGTTATTACCGTAAGTTTATCTGTTTTATATACTGTTTTGTTTACAGCTGTTGCTCTTACGGTGTGTTCTTGAATTTATGGGGGACTGCCTGGGTGGGTTTTACGGATACCTCTGTGCCATGCCTACCCGGGGTTCTCGCTGCGGGGACCGGCCGTGGGTCTGCACCCATCTGGATGACTTATGGCTGCGCTTAAACTTGCCACCTGGAACGTCAGGGGCCTTGGTGCCGAACCCAAATGATTGGCTGTCCTTACCCCCCTTAAGTGCCTGCGAGTGGATGTCTCAATTCTTGTTGAGACCCACCACACAGGTCAATCCAAGCGGGTGCTTAGAAAACCCTGGGTTGGCTGGATGTACAGCGCCCCTTACACCTCCCATTCGCGAGGTATTGCCATCCTAGTTGCCAAAACTGTGCAGTTCCAGCTCCATGGCCTGCAGTCGGACCCACATGGTAGATTTCTATTTCTTCATGCCACGATGAGTGGCCTGACGGTACTTATCATGGCATTTTACATACCACCACCCTTTCAATTTCATGCTCTGCAGGAGGGTCTTACCTTTATGACCAAATTCCCCACAGTGCCCATTATTTGGATAGGGGACTTCAATATGACACTTAACCCTGGCCTTGACAGGCTCGGCACGACTGGCCAGACACCCCCCCACCTACACTACTAGATTCGGCAAATTCGAAGCAGAATTGGCCATGACTGACTCTTGGAGACATGAACACCCAACCAAAAGCCTTCTGCTTCACCCCCTCACGCCGTGCCATGTCCCGTATTGACATGGCCCTGCTCTCCTCTACCCTACTGCCCAACCTATTGGATGTGGGGTTCGACGCCAGGGGACACTGCGACTGCCATCGGCTGTACCTCCCCGCATCTGGAGACTGAACCCTTTCTGGCTCACTGTCATACCGGGCTCAGAGGAACTGCAGAGGGGGTTGGTCTATTTCCTTCGTACGAACCTAGGGTCTGCGCCCGCTGGGTCAGTGTGGGAGGCGTTTAAACTCAATGCCAGGCTGCTCCTGTTCACCCATATCAATAGATACAAGGCCACCTCCAAACAGGTACTGATACAAGCTGAGGAGTGCTTGAATTCCCTTGAACAACAATTTGTGGCTGATCCCTCGCCGGTACACGCCACCCAACTCCGTCTGCAGTCTAGGCTGACCGATCACCTACACTATGAAAAGGCAAAACAGGGTTTATTTTTTAGTAGACAACGCATCTTTGAACAAGACGAGTGAGCGGGTAAACTGCTAGCCTACATGGCCCACCTGGACCATAACCCCCCGGTAGTGGTCCAACTCCGCAATGAAACCGGAGACGTGGTCTCTGATCCCGATCTGGTGTTGAGGGAGTTTAAATTGTTCTATTCCACCCTGTACACCTCCACTTTGCGACATACATGCTCCGAACTCACCCAGTTCCTCCGAAGTATTCGGTTCCCCTCTCTCAGCCAGGTCCAAAGATCCCTCCTGGAGGCCCCCATCTCCTCCGATTGCATTGCTCGCCTCTCTCCCACCCTTCAAGGCGCCGGGCTCAGACGGACTGCCCCTAGAATTCTACACCCATTTCCAAGAAATACTGGTCCCAGAACTGCTCACACTCTACACTCAAATGTTCGACACAATGACTCACCCCGCCTCCATGGGTGAAGCCCTTATCGTCCTTATCCCCAAACCTGGTAAAGACCCTTGCTACCCGGAGTCATACCGCCCAATTTCCCTCCTGTAGCTGGACATAAAAATCCTAGCCAAAATCTTGGCCCTGCGACTCAAAGTTATTCTCAGCCTGATACACCCTGATCAGATAGGGTTCATGCCCAACAAAAATACTGCCTTTAATCTTCGCAGGCTCTTCATGAATGCGCAGACCACTCATGACAACACTGGATCGCGGGTAGTGGTGAGCCTTGACGCCGCAAAGGCATTTGACTCCGTTGAATGGAGTTATTTATGGGAGTGCTTGACCAACTTTGGTTTCGGCCCTAATTTTATCAAATGGCTTCAGCTTCTCTATAAGGCTCCCACTGCCCGGATCCAGGTCAATGGTAGAATCTCAGACTCTTTTCCCCTGTCCCGGGGAACTCGCCAGGGATGCCCACTGTCCTCCCTCCTCTACACCCTGGCGGTTGAACTGCGGGCCATTGCTATTCGGGATCACCCACACATTAGAGGTCTGCGGTCTGGCCCTCTGGCGGAAACCCAAAGTCTGTATGCGGACGACATATTGTTGTACCTAGAAGACTCGGGTCCCTCCTTGACGGCAGCTTTGCGGCTGATAGAGCAGTTTGGGAAATACTCTGGGCTGCGGATCAATTGGTCCAAGTCCCAGGTCCTCCCACTGGACCTGGGTGCCCCCTCTGTAGACCAGGCGGCACTACCCCTAGTCAGAGCAAGTCTGATAAAGTATCTGGGAGTACAATGCTCGCGATCACTGACAGACTACACTGTCACTCTCCTCAAAAATAAAACTCAGGCTTGGTCCCGTCTCCCACTTGGGGTGATGGGCCGTGTAAATTTAGTCAAAATGATCCTCCTCCCCAAGCTGCTCTATCTGTTCTGGCACGCTCCCCTGCGCATCCCACTTAGAGTCTTTAAGTCCCGGGAGGCCTCATCAACACGTTTGTGTGGGGCCCATCCCGTCATAAGCTCTCATGGAGCACCCTGAAATGTCCTTCCCATTTGGGCGGCACCGCCTTGCCGGACCTTTTCTTTTACTATCTGGCCTCCCAACTGTCCCACTTTTATTACTACAAATCAGACAGACAGAGATCGATACACTGCCTTGGTGTGCTCCTCACACTCGGATCAGGTCACACATCCATTCCGTCTCCTTATGCGCGGCACTCAGGGACTTCCCACCCAGAAGGGTAACATGTTGTCTCACCATTGCTTCGTCTGGCAACAGGCTATGTCCATTACTGGAGCCCCCAGGTTTCACTCCCACACCCCCCTTTGGGATAACCCCTCGCTCCCTGAATTGCTTACTATCCCTGACCGCTCCCAATGGATGACCAAGGGTGTTCTTTTTCTGTCCCAGGTCATCACTAACGGAATTAGCAGACCTTTTCAAGCCCTTAAGGACGAGTTTAGCCTCCCCAACCGAATGCTCCACCACTACTTCCAGCTCAGACATGCCCTTGGCTCCCAATTCGGAGCCGTTGCCCCCCAGACTTGAGACGCTCCCGCTCGTGACCGTGGTCCTTGGCGACGACCCTAAGAAAATTATATATCTTTCTTTTACACCAACCTGCTTACGCCGGGGGCCACCCTACATGCGTACCAACTTAAGGATAGATGGGAGGCGGATGTCGGGACTCTCGAGGGCGGGGACTGGGACATCGCGCTGAATGCTCTCAAGATGGGTTCCCCTAAACTATCAGACAGACTCACACACCTCTATATGCTTCATAGATCCTACCTAACCCCCATACGACTGTCCAAATTCAGACCCGGCCACAACCTGACATGTCCTAAATGCGGTGATCCCCAGGCCACGTTTTACCACCTAATGTGGTCATGCCCCATACTACAGGACTACTGGATACAGATTGTTGAATTCCTCCACGACCAAATGGGCTCCCCACTGACACACTGCCCCCGCCAATGTTTATTGGGAATTCTTCTAATACCCAAGGAGGCAAGAATCCCAACCACTTTCCTACAACAGACTATTTCTTGCCAGGATGCTGGTAGCCTGTACTTGGATGAGCCCATTACCCCCCACTGTCTGGAAATGGAAGGCAGCGGTCAACGCTACCCTTCCCTATAAGAAGTTGCTGTATAAACATAGAGGATGCCCAGACAAGTTTGCTAAGATATGGGATAGGTGGGTGGGGGATTCTGATACCTGTACAGAATAAATGCAACCCACAGCTGCTCCATTCCGAAACTACCAGGAACCTGTACGATATAACCAGTAAACCCTCATATGTGAAATGGGGGTCCCCGGCTGGCATTCCCGTGCCCCTTCCCTCTGGACGACCTCCTGCAGGGTATGCCGTGCATCTGCCCATGGCCCTCATTCTCTGAAGTCCTTCCCCCCCCCGACACACTGTACTACTATTGTAAATGTACTATTATAACTGAAAACAAAGAAACATTTTCTCAGTCCGTAATACCGTTAACAGCTGGTTTATTCTTGTATTTGGTGCATGTTGCACCCCACACGTGTTTCTATTGTCCTGTGTTTTTTTAACTGCTCAATAAACGTTCCTTTTTCCAAAAAAAACAAAAACAAAGCAAACAGAATATTGGCATTAAAAAGGGATCAACTCCAGAGATAAAACGATAATTCCCCCCTCTACAAGACTCTGGTCCGGCCACACCTGGAGTATACTGTCCTGTTCTGGGCACCAGTCCTCAGGAAGGATGTACTGGAAATGGGGTGACTACAAAGAAGGGCAACAAAGCTAATAAAGGGTCTGGAGGATATTAGATATGAGGAAAGGTTGTGAGCTCTGAACTTATTCTCTCTGGAGAAGAGACGCCTGAGAGGGGATATGATTTCATTATATAAATATCGGACTGGTGACCCCACAATATACAAATACCGGACTGGTGACCCCACAATATATAAATACCGGACTGGTGACCTCACAGTATATAAATACCGGACTGGTGACCCCACAGTATATAAATACCGGACTGGTGACCCCACAATAGGAAGGGAACTTTCTTTTGATACATCACGGGACACCGATACCCCCATGGGATCTGAACCTGGTGTTAACGATGGGCGCACCGGAGGGACAACATGTCGTACCCCCTGAACAAAGGAACTCACTAATGAGTGAGACGCCAGGGGTCGCTGAAAAAAATAAATAAATAAAGACAGCCAGAGCTGAAATCTGCCCCTTGATGGTGCTCAACACCAACTTCTGGTCTACACCTTGCTGAAGAAACAGCAGGATCCTGGAAATAGAAAAGGAGCATGTGGATGCCACCCCTTCTCCTCACACATGGAGATGTAGGCCTTCCAGGTACGATGGTATATCTTCCGTGAAGAAGATTTGCGCACCCTCAACATAGTCGGGATCACCGAGTCCGACAGACCCCGGTGTTCCTCAGCAACTGGCTTTCAAACAGCCATGCCGTTAAAGCCAGTGATGGTAAAGCAGGGTGAAAGATTGGACCTTGAGATAGGAGGTCCTCTCGCAGCGGCAGTAGCCAGGGAGTGTCTGCCACCAGACCCACCAGGTCTGTGTACAAGGCCCGCTGAGGCCAATCTGGGGCCACCAGGATTACTGGGATCCCCTCGGCTTCCACTCTGCGCAGCAGACGTGGCAAAAGTTTCAGCGGAGGAAATACGTAGATCAGCTGGTACTGATCCCACAGAGTCACCAGCGCGTCTGACGCGTCTGCCCACGGATCTCTTGTCCTGGACATGAATCTCGGCACCTTCCGATTGTGCCCGGAGGCCAATAGATCCACATCTGGTGTGCCCCACTTCAGGCACAGCAGCCTGAATATCTCCAGATGAAATGCCCATTCTCCTGGGTCCAGCATCTGTCGACTCAGATAGTCCGCCTGCCAATTTTCCACCTCCGTGATGTAAATGGCCGACAGGGCCGGAATGTGTCTCTCTGCCCACCGAAGTATGTGAGAGACCTCCCGAGCAGCGGCTGAGCTTCTTGTTCCCCCTTGGTGATTTATGTAAGGCACAGCCGTGGCGTTGTCTGACTGTATCCTGGTCGGACGCCCTTGAAGACACGGTCGACCACGTGTGGAGGCACAGCCTGATCACTCTCAATTCGAGCAGACTGATCGGCAACTTGGATTCTTCCGTCGACCAGAGGCCCTGAGCCGACTGAATCCCGATCACTCCACCCCAGCCAGACAGACTGGTGTCCGTAGTGACCACAATCCAATTCAGAGGAAGGAACGATTTTCCGGACTGAATCACCAGGGACCTCAACCACCAGATCAGGGAGTCCCTGACTGGTTGGCTCACCTGGATCTGCCAATCCAGGAACAACGGAGATTTGTCCCATTTTGTCAGTATCTCCTTCTGCAGGACTCTGGTGTGGAACTGGGCATAAGGCACTGCCTCGAAGGAGGCTACCATGAGCCCCAGCACTCACATGCAAAAGCGAAGTGATGACCACTTGTGGTTCATCAGTAGTTTGACCGCAGATCTGAGAGTCAGCAATTTGTCTGAGGGGAGAAAAACCCTCGCTTCCCTGGAGTCCAATAGTGACCCCAGGTACTCCACCACCGACTTCTTTAGGTTCAACAGCCACCCAAACTCCCGCAGAGTCTGCATGGTGATCGCCACATCCTCCTCTAATTCTGAGGCTGAAGAAGCTCTCAGGAGGAGATTGTCTAGGTAACCCACGATCGCGATCCTGCATTGCCGCAGCAACGCCAACACTGGAGCCAGTACTTTGGTAAAGACTCGGGGGGCTGATGCCAGGCCAAAAGGGAGAGCCACAAACTGGTATTGGGCTTCCCCGACTGCCAAACGCAGAAACTTTTGATGCCGAAAGCATATGGGTATGTGCAGGTCAGCATCCTGAATGTCCAAGGATGCCAGGGAATTCCCTTGATGGAGTGCAGCGACTACTGAGCGAACTGATTCCATTCTGAACCTCTGCACTTTTACAAAGTGATTGAGGGCTTTTAAATCCAATATTGGAGGTACCCCTTCCTTCTTGGGAACCACAGATTTGAGTAGAACCCCTGGAAGCATTCCGATTCCTGAACTGGAAGCATTCCGATTCCTGAACTGGTACAATCACCCCCTGATTTAGCAAGTCCCTCACCGCCCCTAACAGGGCCTCCCGCCGAACCGGGGAAGCAGGTATGCTGGAGGGGAAGAATCTGTTTGGCGGCCAAGAGAGAAACTCTATCTTGTAGCTTGTGGAAATCAGATCGCAGACCCATTGGTCCGATAACCGGGAGGTCTAACGGGCTGCAAACTCCCGAAGATGACCCCCCCACCCGAGACATGGGTGGGGGCAAACCTTCATGCGGTAGCACTTTTGTTCGCAGGCTTGTTAGGCTTGCGGTTCCAGGGGCGCTTCTGACCATCCGTGGGCGTCCTGTCGGGCTGGGGTTGTTTTGTCAAAGCACCGGGCAGACGAAAAAGCAGCTTGTGAGTGGAAAAGCAGGGCCCTTGCCTGTGGCGTGGCTCCTTAGCCTTCCTGGCCTGTGGGAGTAGTGTACTCTTACCACCCGTGGCATTTTTAATAATGTCATCCAACGAGGCTCCAAAGAGCCATCCGCCAAGGAAGGGAAGACCCATCAGGGCTTTCTTGGATGTCTGGTCAGCAGACCAGCATTCCAGCCAAATGAGGCGCCTCAGCACCACGGCTGACACTGAAGCCCTTGATAACAGTGGGAGAGTATCCAGGGCCACGTCACAAACGTACTTAAGGCCATGCACTAGTTGGTCTGCTAGTTCCACGCAGACCGGGGAGACGTTTTGCTCTCCCAATTCGCGGTGCAAAAGTTTTGCCCATTCAGTCAGTGTCTGCGACACCAGTGCGGATGCCAGTACAGGTGGCACAGCTGACCCCACAACCGTAAACAAGGAACGAGCCGCCGCCTCGGCCTTCCTGTCCGTGGTATCCTTAAATGCAGGAGTCCCCTCAGCCGGAATCGTGGTTACTTTATTTAACCTAGATACTGGGGAGTCTACGACCGGAGGAGCCGACCATTTCTTGAGAAGACTTTCCTCAAAAGGGGTAACGCACATGATTTTAGGGATTGAGAAGGTCCTTTGCGGCCAAACCCATCCCCTGTAGATGAACTTGTTAAAATAGGTCAAATACGGGAACACTTTAGGTGAACGTGCTGGCTTGCGGGACCCAAAAGGGACAGATACATCAGCAGAGGAATCCGCTGGCTCCTGGATCTTCAGGGTATCCCGCACAGCTGTGATAAGTGCTCCAACCAGCGCCTTGTCGCACCCGGACGGGGAATCATACTCACTGCCCGAATGGTCCTGGTCAGCCTCGTCTGATGGTCAGAGCAGGGGTCACCAGCCGCGGCAGGGCCCGAGTCTGCATCAGAGCTCTCCCTAGAGGACGGGGGGAGGGGGGGGGGGAGGGGCCTTTTATGCGCACCTTTCCTTCCACGCACCACCTCTATCTTTGCAACAAAGGAGTTAAGGACCGCCGTCAGGGTGTCCATGGGCACAGCGCCATCTGCAGGTGACCCGGTAGCAATAGCCTGGATTTCGGGGGAAGAAACACCAGTTTCTGAATGAATGAATGAATGAATGAATGAAATACTTGTATAGCGCACAATGCAAACTGAATCGCCTCTAGTTTCTGAAGCCATGCTGACCCTACCCTGTCTGCCACCTGCAAGGGGACTTAGGACAGTGAAGGTCCCACCCCCCTGCTGCCGCCGCATGGGGGGGGGGGGAGAAAATTGGGTACCTAGCGCCAGACTCACCACCCTGGGGCGTTCTGTGACTGTTACTAGCCGTGCCTGTAGTCCCCAGGAGGTTACCCAGTTGCAGAGTGAAGAAGCTGTGTCGGCAGCAGCTGTAGAAAATAGCAGTGAAACAATCTGCAGAGCTTGCACCAGCATTCAGGAAAGGGCCATCCAGCGTCCTGTATACACAGTGGACACAGGAAACAGCATGTGAGAGCACATGCAATGCTGTCACAAGGGAACTGTGGTGAAAAAGAGCACTTGGGCTACAAAAAAAATGGCCGCCAATGCAACTAATAGGAAAATCCTATGCAAAATGGCTGCTGAGGCTCACTAGGGGAACCTGCTTTTCCCACAGTCAAAATGGCCGCTGGACAGCGCCATGCAGTGACGGGAAAAAAAAAAAAAAAAAAAAAAAAAAAAAATCACAGAAACAGTGCTACCTGCAACCAGCAAGAACACCTCCACAGACACCTTCTTGAGACCCCCCAGACCGGGACCAGGACCATTGCCAGCCGCACAGAACCCCCTACAGGTGGGTTCATATGTATACCCCGGAGCATTGAAGCTCACCGACCACCTCTGGAGCTGAGGTATGTCGTGGCCTGCCGAGCCTTAGCTGCGGCCTGCGCACACTCGAAGGCCGGACTGGGGGGGGGGGGGGACGGACTACAAGGATAACTTAACCAGCCTGTCACCCAGCCGGCAGTTGATAGAAGATCCCAGGATCTTTCATAGTGCGCAAAAAAACACAGCAAACCTGCAGCAAAAAAAAAAAAAATGGACCAAAGGGCCCGCAGGGTTCCTAGGTCATTCTCCTTCAAAATAAAACTGAGGCTGCTGGGACAGCAGGGAGGGTTGGTTAGCACAGGGTCCACCCCTCGGGGCGGTACTAAAAGTTCTGTGTAGTGTGGTACAATTTTGCCTAGTTCTCCTAGTGGCAGGCTAACCAAAGCCATTTAGTTAGAGAGAGGAGCTGTGTCGGTCGGTGAATATAAGAGAAAGCTAGATACGCCATTTCTATGGGCCTTCCTTTATCTAAATACACCACGTAGCATTGTAAACAAGGAATTTCCCTGTTCTGCCTAGCAACATGACAGGGATCTACTGCTCCCAATGTTCTCTGCCATGTTCTAGTGAGCCCAACCGCCCCCCCCCCCCCCCCCTACAGTTAGAAAGCAGTGAGGGAACACAGATAACCCTTGATCGCCCTCTAGTGTTTAACCCCTTCCCTGCCAGTGTCATTTACACAATAATCAGTGCATTTTCATGGCTCTGATCACTGTATGAATATCACTGGTCCCAAAATAGTGTCAAAAGTGTCCGATGTGTCCGCTGCAATCATGATCAATTATTTTTTTTTTTTTAAAAGCAAGTCGCTGCCAATGCCAATTAAAAAAAAATGAACAATAAAAATGCCATAAATCTATCCCCTATTTTGTAGACGCTATAACTTTTGCGCAAACCAGTCAATATACTCTTCTTGCAATTTTTTTTTTACCAAAAATATGTAAAAATACATATTGGTCTAAACTGAGGAAGAAGTTAGTTTTGTTTTTGTTTTTTTATATTTATTATAGCAATAAAGTAAAAAATATTTTTTTTTTTTAAAAATGTATTTTTTTATTTATAGCACAAAAAAATAAAAATCGCAGAGGTGATCAAATACCACCAAAAGAAAGCTCTATTTGTGGGTGGGGGGGGGGAAGACTTCAATTTTGTTTGGGAGCCACGTCGCAATTGTCAGTTAAAGTGACGCAGTGCCGAATCACAAAAAGTGCTCTGGTCAGGAAGGGGGTAAAATCTTCCGGGGCTGAAGTGGTTTTAATGTTAAGTTTCCCAAGTCTAATTGTAATGCTGTCCTCTGTTAACCATGGAGGGGCTTCCGGTGATATGTCATGAGGATAAACACTGCAGTTTTGGTTACTGAAGCCCCCCCGATTCCCTCGTGAAGACTGAGGAGAAGAATAAATTCAATACCTTCACCATCCCCCATCCTTTGTAACCCAATGTCTTTCCTCATTCTTTATGGGGCCAATATGGTCGGTCCTCCTTTTTTTACTGTTTACATACTTAAATCCACTATATGTCTTTCATGCTCTATCTTTAGCCATCCTTATTGCACTCTTACATTTCTTGTTGCATTCTTTATAAAGTCTGAATGCTGATGATGATCCCTCAACCTTGTATTGTTTGAAGTCCTTCTTTTATATATATTTTTACATTGGAGTTAAGCCATTCAAGATGCATTGGCTAATGCCCTTATTTAATATGCTTTAAAGCAAACCCATCTCTCCTTCGTGTTCTTTGTTCCTAAGATTTTATCCCAATTTATGCCTTCTAGTAAGGTTCGTAGTTTAGGGAAGTTGACTCTTTTCAAATTCAGTGTTTTTGTATTCCCCTTATGTTTCCTATTTGTGTGATTTATACGGAAGCCAATTGACCTGTGATCGCTGTTCCCAAAATTGCCCCGTATTTCCACATCCGTGATCAGGTCTGTATTGTTGGTAATCAGTAGATCCAGTAACACTATTTCTAGTTGGTGCGTCTGCCATCTGACCCATGAAATTGTCCTGCAAGACATTTAGGAACTGGAGAGCCTTAGATGAATGCGCAGTTCCCTCCGCCCAGTCTATGTCTGGATAATTAAAAACCCCCATTATGATAACACTTCCCATCCTTGCTGCTAATGCAAATTGTGATAGGAGATCCGCCTCCTCCCTCAGGTTAGGGGTCTATAGCATACTCCCAGTATTATTTTCCCCTTAGCTTCATCCCTTTGGAGCTCTACCCATAAGGATCCCACCTCCTCCCTAGATCCCTTAGTGATGTCATCTCTCACATTCACTTGTACATTATTCTTGATATATAGACCCCTCCCCCCTTTTTACCCTCTCTATCCCGGTGATAAAGGGAATACCCTGGAATGTTTGCCAATAATGAGAGCTGTTGAACCACAAAATCCAAATCCTCCTCGTACAATAGTATCTCTAGTTCTCAGAAAGGATATCAGGGAACAGGAGAAAGTGCAGAGAAGGGCAAATAAGAGGCATGGAGGAGCTCAGCTATGAGGAGAGATTAGAGGAACTGAATTTATTCTCTCTTGGGAAGAGAAGATTAAGGGGGCATATAATCTCCATGTATACATACATAAGGAGGGATATGATCTCCATGTATACATACATAAGGAGGGATATGATCTCCATGTATAAATACATAAGGGGGATATAATCTCCATGTATAAATACATAAGAGGGGATATGATCTCCATGTATAAATACATAAGGGGGATATGATCTCCATGTATAAATACATAAGGGGGATATGATCTCCATGTATAAATACATAAGGGGGATATGATCTCCATGTATAAATACATAAGGGGGGATATGATCTCCATGTATAAATACATAAGGGGGAATATGATCTCCATGTATAAATACATAAGGGGGAATATGATCTCCATGTATAAATACATAAGGGGGGATATGATCTCCATGTATAAATACATAAGGGGGAATATGATCTCCATGTATAAATACATAAGGGGGGATATGATCTCCATGTATAAATACATAAGGGGGGATATGATCTCCATGTATAAATACATAAGGGGGAATATGATCTCCATGTATAAATACATAAGGGGGGATATGATCTCCATGTATAAATATATAAGGGGGAATATGATCTCCATGTATAAATACATAAGGGGGATATGATCTCCATGTATAAATATATAAGGGGGGATATGATCTCCATGTATAAATACATAAGGGGGGATATGATCTCCATGTATAAATATATAAGGGGGGATATGATCTCCATGTATAAATACATAAGGGGGATATGATCTCCATGTATAAATATATAAGGGGGGATATGATCTCCATGTATAAATATATAAGGGGGGATATGATCTCCATGTATAAATACATAAGGGGGATATGGTCTCCATGTATAAATACATAAGGGGGGATATGATCTCCATGTATAAATATATAAGGGGGGATATGATCTCCATGTATAAATACATAAGGGGGATATGATCTCCATGTATAAATATATAAGGGGGGGATATGATCTCCATGTATAAATACATAAGGGGGATATGATCTCCATGTATAAATACATAAGGGGGGATATGATCTCCATGTATAAATATATAAGGGGGGATATGATCTCCATGTATAAATACATAAGGGGGGATATGATCTCCATGTATAAATACATAAGGGGGGATATGATCTCCATGTATAAATACATAAGGGGGGATATGATCTCCATGTATAAATACATAAGGGGTCCATATAGTGAACTTGGTGTCGAGTTATTCACTTTACAGTCAACAAAGAGGACAAGGGGGCGCTCTTTACGTCTAGAGGAGAAGAGATTTCATCTCCAAATACAGAAAAGTTTCTTCACAGTAAGAGCTGTGAAAATGTGGAATAGACTCCCTGCAGAGGTGGATCTGGCCGGCTCAGTAGATTGCTGGAAAGGTCGGGATTATTTCCTAAATATATAGAATATAACTGGATACTGACATTTATAGGGTAAGGTGATCCGGGGAATATCTGATTGCCTCTCTGGGATCAGGAAGGAATTTTTCCCCCTGCTGGAGTGAATTGGAGAATACTTTGCTGGGGTTTTCCCTTCCTCTGGATCACCTATGGGTGAAGGATCATGTATATGGGGGCTGGACGTGACGTGGGGAGCAGGGTTTCTGAGGGTTATGACATGACGGGGGGGGGTTCTGGGCGGTGGACACAACGTGGTAGCAGGGTTTCTGGGGGCCGGACGTAACGTGGGGGGGGGGGGGGGGGGTCAGGGTTTCTGAGGGGCCAGATGTGATGGGGGGGCAGGTTTTCCTTGGGGCCGGACATGATTCTGGGTACTGCAGAACTCCATAACCCACAATAGGATAGGATGACTCTCTCTCCACCATTCCTTCCTTGTAGCTCCATGTAGGCTGAAGGTGCCACCATGACATACAATGGGGGGGTGACTCCACCTGGAAGACACACAATGACACTACAATAGTAGAGAATGTCTCACCTTTCAGGGGGGGAAGTTTATGGAGCTCCCGATTCCTACTCAGGCTGAATCTGGAAGAACTCTGCCTGCGTTCCCTCTTCACCACCTGCCCACCGCCGCCATATTGGATCTTGTTGAGCTGGGTCGGAGGAGGAGCGCTGGGGCTGGGCCTTTTGTTCATTCCTGGCTGTACCTATATGAGGAAAAGTCCAACATTACACAAAGCCGACTTCCACTATAAAAAAGTAAAAACAAAAGAAATACATAAAAGTCATCAGTGAAAGCCCAACACGGGGAGGGAGAATCTCCCTCATTGGGGGACACGGCGGGGGGGGGGGTAGAATCTCCCTCATGGGGGGACACGGGGGGGGGAATCTCCCTCATGGGGGGACACGGGGGGGGGGGGGGGGGGGAGGGAGAATCTCCCTCATGGGGGACACGGACATACAGTCCAACCTACAGCAGAGACAGAGAGGTGGAAGCCTCACCATACAATCCAACCTGCAGCAGAGACAGGGAGGTGGAGGCCTCACCATACAGTCCAACCTACAGCAGAGACAGGAGGTGGAGGCCTTACCACACACACACACACACACAACATTCCAGTGTGGCTGTACAGCGAGTCTGAATAGCACAGATCATAGTGGAATTCTCGGTCACCCTGTGCCCCCATTAGACACAGGGAAATGTACACATAAGAGGGGCCGGGGAAGCTGGACACTGAGTTCCTAGAGCTCTCCAAGGTAAGCAGAGTTCCACAAACCAGCCACCCAAAGTGACTCCTGTCACAAGGACAAAAAAAAAGGGAGAATAAAAAAAGAAGAGGAAGGGAGACGACACCTGCAAGAAAGGTCTCTCAATGCCCGATTATCCTTCAGGGTACTGTTGTTTCGGCAGACCCTCAAGAGAAAGGGGGTCCATCTGGTTTCGGCCAGGTGGAACGTGTGAAGTACCTCAGTCCCCGTTTGGAGCCTAATGCCCCAGGGGGATCAGGGTAAGGTCCTTCCCCAGTGAAGGACAGTGTAACACCCGTTCCACGTTTTGTGTCTCACGGTTTAGGTGTGCGCACTTTTTTTGGCACCAGGTACAGTTTCACAAGCCACTGGCTTTTCAAATAAAAAAATAATCCTTCAGGGTACAGAAATGTATCTGCCTGTCTGATGACAGGTGGCCTGAAAGCAAGGAATCTGTAGCAAAGTGCTATGGAGGAACCAGACAACATATTAATATACATGTGTCTGGAGGTGGTGAGCCATTCTGGGGGATGGTATCCACTAAATGATGGAGATGAAATCTATTGTCTTCATCTGAGGTCACCTGAGTCCCAGAACAGGGACACCAGGAGAAAACACTAGACCAGAACTAAGAGCCCATGCAAGGACTACCCTAAGAGTAAAAGGTCCCTGTCCAGGTAAGGGTCAGACAAAGCTGATCCCGGTTGACATAGTAGGTTAGAGGGTTCTTCTGGGGAAGGGCAACCCTGAGGTTAGGGACATAGAAGATGAGGAACACAGCAAGTTCTAATATATCATCAATAGGAAAAAAGAACAGATCATTCCCATAATGTATGAACATGTGTGGCCAATCACAAGTCGGGTGCACAGAGAAGTTGATGACAGGGAAAAGGAAGATGTAATAAAGCATGTTCTCTCTTCAGTTTTTTCAGATTAGACGGGATTAATAATCTTATCAGTGATACTGATGATGAGACTCCAGGAATGTGAACAGATCAGACAGCTTCCACCCACCAGTCCTTAGGGAACTTTACTCAGTTATAGCCAAGCCGCTATATATATCATTTATAATCCGCTTTACTGACAGGAAGGGTGCCAGCTGATTGGGATCACATTTGCTCTCCACCAATTTACAGGATGGAGATGTGTGCCAGGACACTCCAGACATCAATAGTATGGGAGGTATAGGAAGGAATGGAGAGAATGGGAGGAATGGGTAGGTATGGAGGGAATGGGAAGAAATTGAGAGAAATGGAGGTATGGAGAGAATGGAAGGGTATGGAGAGAATGGGAAGTAAATGAGGCAATGGAGGGAATGAAAGGAATGTAAGGTATGGAGAGGTATAGGGAGGCATGGAGAGAATGGAAGGAATGTGGAGGCATGGAGAGAATGGGAGGAATGTGGAGGCATGGAGAGAATGGAAGGAATGTGGAGGCATGGAGAGAATGGAAGGAATGTGGAGGCATGGAGAGAATGGAAGGAATGGGGAGGCCTGGAGAGAATGGAAGGAATGGGGAGGCATGGAGAGAATGGAAGGAATGGGGAGGCATGGAGAGAATGGAAGGAATGGGGAGGCATGGAGAGAATGGAAGGAATGTGGAGGCATGGAGAGAATGGAAGGAATGTGGAGGCATGGAGAGAATGGGAGGAATGTGGAGGCATGGAGAGAATGGAAGGAATGTGGAGGCATGGAGAGAATGGAAGGAATGGGGAGGCATGGAGAGAATGGAAGGAATGGGGAGGCATGGAGAGAATGGAAGGAATGTGGAGGCATGGAGAGAATGGAAGGAATGTGGAGGCATGGAGAGAATGGAAGGAATGGGGAGGCATGGAGAGAATGGAAGGAATGGGGAGGCATGGAGAGAATGGAAGGAATGGGGAGGCATGGAGAGAATGGAAGGAATGGGGAGGCATGGAGAGAATGGAAGGAATGTGGAGGCATGGAGAGAATGGAAGGAATGTGGAGGCATGGAGAGAATGGGAGGAATGTGGAGGCATGGAGAGAATGGGAGGAATGTGGAGGCATGGAGAGAATGGAAGGAATGTGGAGGCATGGAGAGAATGGAAGGAATGGGGAGGCATGGAGAGAATGGAAGGAATGGGGAGGCATGGAGAGAATGGAAGGAATGTGGAGGCATGGAGAGAATGGAAGGAATGTGGAGGCATGGAGAGAATGGAAGGAATGTGGAGGCATGGAGAGAATGGAAGGAATGGGGAGGCATGGAGAGAATGGAAGGAATGGGGAGGCATGGAGAGAATGGAAGGAATGTGGAGGCATGGAGAGAATGGAAGGAATGTGGAGGCATGGAGAGAATGGAAGGAATGTGGAGGCATGGAGAGAATGGAAGGAATGGGGAGGCATGGAGAGAATGGAAGGAATGGGGAGGCATGGAGAGAATGGAAGGAATGTGGAGGCATGGAGAGAATGGAAGGAATGTGGAGGCAATGGAGAGAATGGAAGGAATGGGGAGGCATGGAGAGAATGGAAGGAATGGGGAGGCATGGAGAGAATGGAAGGAATGGGGAGGCATGGAGAGAATGGAAGGAATGGGGAGGCATGGAGAGAATGGAAGGAATGTGGAGGCATGGAGAGAATGGAAGGAATGTGGAGGCATGGAGAGAATGGAAGGAATGTGGAGGCATGGAGAGAATGGAAGGAATGGGGAGGCATGGAGAGAATGGAAGGAATGGGGAGGCATGGAGAGAATGGAAGGAATGTGGAGGCATGGAGAGAATGGAAGGAATGTGGAGGCAATGGAGAGAATGGAAGGAATGGGGAGGCATGGAGAGAATGGAAGGAATGGGGAGGCATGGAGAGAATGGAAGGAATGGGGAGGCATGGAGAGAATGGAAGGAATGGGGAGGCATGGAGAGAATGGAAGGAATGGGGAGGCATGGAGAGAATGGAAGGAATGTGGAGGCATGGAGAGAATGGAAGGAATGTGGAGGCATGGAGAGAATGGAAGGAATGTGGAGGCATGGAGAGAATGGGAGGAATGGGGAGGCATGGAGAGAATGGGAGGAATGGGGAGGCATGGAGAGAATGGAAGGAATGGGGAGGCATGGAGAGAATGGAAGGAATGTGGAGGCATGGAGAGAATGGAAGGAATGTGGAGGCATGGAGAGAATGGAAGGAATGGGAAGGCATGGAGAGAATGGAAAGAATGGGGAGGCATGGAGAGAATGGGAAGGCATGAAGAGAATGGGAAGGGGCCCCACATCTACATGGAGAAGAAGCTGGGTACATGAACGGGTCCAGAGAGTAATAAATGACTCTGAATGGGGATCCTGAGGTTTTGTTTTGGGACCAATGCACTTTGATTTGCAATATAACGATACAGGAGGTTGGAACCAGAAGATGAGCATTTGCTGAGGATACCAAAGTATGGTGGGAAATAACTTCATCACAGGTTGTGACATCACTAGTGGAAGAGCGCACAGCATGTGACATCACTAGTGGAAGAGCGCACAGCATGTGACATCACGAGTGGAAGAGCGCACAGCATGTGACATCACGAGTGGAAGAGCGCACAGCATGTGACATCACGAGTGGAAGAGGAGATCCAATATTAAGAAATGTACCGTTACCCCACATTAGGAGGGGCTTCCCTGGAAGAATCCAGAGGGGTTTGTAGATCAGATCATGCAATGCCAAGCTGCAGTTGACAAAGCCAGCAGACTAATCTCATGCAGTAGGAAGAGCATACAATACATACACTCCAGTCCTTTACAAAGCACAGGGTCCCCCTTCTTCTGGATGTCAGTTTTGGTCACCAATTCTCAGGAACAATAATGTTGAATTAGAACTCATCAAGAAAAAGGGCAAATAAAATAAGGCCGCGTACACACGGGCGGACTGTTCGCCCAACCTTGTCCGCTGAACAGTGTTTGGGCGGACAGTCCGCCCGTGTGTGGGCTTTCAGCGGACAGTTTCAGCGGACAGTTGGACGGACAAAGTCTTTCGGAAATTCCGAAAAACTGTCCGCTGAAACTGTGTTTGAGCGAACAGTCCGCCCGTGTGTAGGCTACTTTCGAAATGAGCAAACTGTTCCCGCTCGGAAAGTCCGCCCATTTCGAGCGCGTGTACAGGTAGGCGGGGCCCGCGAAGGAGACGTCGCGGGCTCCGCCGCCTGGAATGGGCTTAAAGGGGAACCCCAACGCCGAAAAAAATCGGCGTGGGGTCCCCCCCAAAGTCCACACCAGACCCTTGTCCGAGCACGCTACCCGGCCGGCCAGGAAAGGGGGGCGAGCGAGCGCGCCCCCCTTCTGAGCCGTACCAGGCCGCGTGCCCTCAACATGGGGGGTGCCTTGGGGAAGGGGGGGCCGCGCGGCCCCCCCACCCCAAAGCACCTTGTCCCCATGTTGATGAGGACAAGGGCCTCTTCCCGACAACCCTGGCCGTTGGTTGTCGGGGTCTGCGGGCGGGGGGCTTATCGGAATCCGGGAGCCCCCTTTAAGAAGGGGGCCCCCGGATACCGGCCCCCCACCCTATGTGAATGAGTATGGGGTACAATATACCCCTACCCATTCACCTGTGAAATAAAGTACAAAAAAAAAACACAACACAGGGAAAAAATATTTTATTGCACAGCTCCGGGGGTCTTCCGTCTTCGGGGGTCTTCTCGCCGGACTCCTCCGCTATCTGTGTGTAGCTCTTTTACTAGCGGAGGAGTCCGGCTTTCTTCCTCCCCGCCGCCGGCCTCTTCTCCCGACTTCGGGGGTCTTGTCCCCCTCTTCGGTTCTTCTGCCGGGCCACCGCGCCTTCTTGTAGCTCTTTTGCAGGCGGTGGCCCGGTCTTCTGTCGCCGCTGCCTTCCGTTCTTCTGTCGCCGCCTTCGGTTCTTCTGCCGGGCCACCGCGCCTTCTTGTAGCTCTTTTACAGGCGGTGGCCCGGTCTTCTGTTGCCGCTGTCGCCGCCTTCCGTTCTTGTTCTTCTTCTTGTTCTTCTTGTTCTTCTCCAGGAGATGTTGACACGTCGCTCTCTCCGGCCGGAATGCCAGAGCCGCGCTGTGCGGTCACTTATATAGTGACAATGGGGCGGTGTCACATGGTATATGTCACATGGGTTGGTCACATGGGTTGATGTCACATGGGGACTATGACATCGTAAGGGGGCGGGGTCACCATGTGACCAACCCATGTGACATATACCATGTGACACCGCCCCATTGTCACTATATAAGTGGCAGCGGAGCGTGTCCCTGGCATTCCGGCCGGAGAGCTCGTCGAGTCAACATCTCCAGGAGAAGAAGAAGAAGAACAAGAAGAAGAACAAGAACGGAAGGCGGCGGCGGCGGCGACGACAGCGGCGACAGAAGACCGGGCCACCGCCTGTAAAAGAGCTACAAGAAGGCGCGGTGGCCCGGCAGAAGAACCGAAGAGGGGGACAAGACCCCCCGAAGTCGGGAGAAGAGGCCGGCGGCGGGGAGGAAGAAAGCCGGACTCCTCCGCTAGCAAAAGAGCTACACACAGATAGCGGAGGAGTCCGGCGAGAAGACCCCCGAAGACGGAAGACCCCCGGAGCTGTGCAATAAAATATTTTTTCCCTGTGTTGTGTTTTTTTTGTACTTTATTTCACAGGTGAATGGGTAGGGGTACATTGTACCCCATACTCATTCACATAGGGTGGGGGGCCGGTATCCGGGGGCCCCCTTCTTAAAGGGGGCTCCCGGATTCCGATAAGCCCCCCGCCCGCAGACCCCGACAACCAACGGCCAGGGTTGTCGGGAAGAGGCCCTTGTCCTCATCAACATGGGGACAAGGTGCTTTGGGGTGGGGGGGCCGCGCGGCCCCCCCTTCCCCAAGGCACCCCCCATGTTGAGGGCACGCGGCCTGGTACGGCTCAGGAGGGGGGCGCGCTCGCTCGCCCCCCTTTCCTGGCCGGCCGGGTAGCGTGCTTGGACAAGGGTCTGGTGTGGACTTTGGGGGAACCCCCACGCCGATTTTTTTCGGCGTTGGGGTTCCCCTTTAAGCCCATTCCAGGCGGCGGAGCCCGCGACGTCTCCTTCGCGGGCCCCGCCTACCTGTACACGCGCTCGAAATGGGCGGATTTGCCTCCGCCTTACGTGGGCGAGTCCGTTCATTTCAAAAGTTGAGCGGACTGTTTGGCAAACAGTTCGCTGAAACAGTCCGCTCGTGTGTGGGCAAGTCCGCTCATGCAAATTTTGAGCGGACTGTTTGCCGAAACTGTTTGACGAACAAGGTTGGGCAAACAGTCCGCACGTGTGTACGCGGCCTCAGAGTTCTGCTATAGAGAGTGGGGTGGGGGGGGGGGGGGCCCCGTGAACTGAGAAAACCCTCACAAAAGGGCCAGCCCTGCTGTCAATGGCAGTAGATGGGGGGGGGGGGGGGGTTGTAACCCAGGGCAACCACACAATCTCTCCCACTAAAAGCCTACAGGATCTACTGACCTGCGGGTTTAGCAGGGGTATCAGAGGGGATCCCCCGAGAACCTCCTGGGTTAGCTGCAAAAATTGTGCCTACCGGTGATTTAGAAAACACAAGAAGTGAGGGGCTTGGAGTTGCTGGGGAATGTTAACCGGAGAGCGTCCCGGAGAGAGAATTGGAAAAAAAAAAAAAAAGGGGTTTGGCTTCAATCAAGGTGACAATTAGACCACCGGCAGCGTCCACTGGAAGTATATACAACCCCCACCATCAACTGCCAGCAACGCCCCTCCTTATGCACGTAAGCACTTTATATTTGCATCATTATATCTAAATAATCACAGGTATTAATTTGGTTTATTATTAAGGCATCCATATGCACAGCGATACAATATTTTGTTGTGATGACTCAGATCATTGAGTATTTATATTGAGTATAAATGACAATAATATTGGATTTGATCTGAAAACTTAGGATTGAATTTAGTGCACTAATATATTTCACAAAATTTTACAACGTCCCTGCAGTCCCCCCAGGAACGCCTGCGCAACCCCGCCAGCAACGCCCCTGCAGCCCCGCCATCAACGCCTGCGCAACATCCCTACAGCCCCGCCAGCCATGCCCCTGCAACCCCACCAGCAACGCCTGCGCAACATCCCTACAGAACCGCCAGCCATGCCCCTGCATCCCTGTCATCAACGCCTGTGCAACATCCCTACAGCCCCGCCAGCCATGCCCCTGCAGCCCCGCCAGCAACATCCCTACAGCCCCGCCAGCCATGCCATCAACGCCTGTGCAACATCCCTACAGCCCCACCAGCCATGCCCCTGCAGCCCTGCCATCAACCCCTGCGCAACATCCCTACAGCCCCGCCAGCCATGCCCCTGCAGCCCTGCCAGCAACATCCCTACAGCTCCGCCAGCCATGCCCCTGCAGCCCTGCCAGCAACATCCCTACAGCCCCGCCAGCCATGCCCCTGCCAGCAACATCCCTACAGCCCCGCCAGCCATGCCCCTGCAGCCCTGCCAGCAACATCCCTACAGCCCCGCCAGCCATGCCCCTGCAGCCCCGCCAGCAACATCCCTACAGCCCCGCCAGCCATGCCCCTGCAGCCCCGCCAGCAACATCCCTACAGCCCCGCCAGCCATGCCCCTGCCAGCAACATCCCTACAGCCCCGCCAGCCATGCCCCTGCAGCCCCGCCAGCAACATCCCTACAGCCCCGCCAGCCATGCCCCTGCAGCCCCGCCAGCAACATCCCTACAGCCCCGCCAGCCATGCCCCTGCAGCCCCGCCAGCAACACCTGTGCAACATCCCTGCAGACTTGCCAGCAACGCTCGCGCCACCCACCTCTTCCGAACTCCCTCCGCCTTCCTTGCTGCTCTTCACCGTACTTCTAGCCGCCACTGGCTTGACTGGATCCTAGGGGAAAAAAAAAAAAACAGCCTGAAGGAACTTCCATAGACTTTATTACACACAGCCAGCTGCAGATCACATGACTCCTGGGGATATACGGCACATTTATGAAGTATTCCTACTGAGGGGGCTATATAAATCCTGTATGATAATAATAATAATAATAATAATAATATTCAGACCCCCTTCACTATTTTCAATGTCATGTTGCTGCCGGATACCGTTCTTTACATTCTTTTCTTTCCCCCACATTAACCACTTACCTGTACATAATCTCATGCCATAGCCAGTTGGGGGGGGGGGGGGGGGGCGCTGATTGGCCAGAGGGGGAGCCAACAAAGCAGATTGTCGTCCAGTCAGGTATGAACAGAGAGATCATGTGTTCCTGGCATATTTTTAGCACCAATTACTGTAGTAAGGTCACCGCTTACAAAAAAAAAAAAAAAAAAAAAAAGGAAGGAGGTGACCTGTAACGAAATGTCCCTCACTCCGTTTGAGAGCTGTCATCATATACCGCTTCCTCCAAGGCAGAATATAGAAGAATATAGAGATCAGATATTCCAACCGCTGACAACAAGTAAGACAATACTCGTCTGGTTGCTCATTATGGACCGTTTATTGAAAACAGGTAATACAATACAATTCCCCTTTGCATTTCGGGTGGGGTAGACTGTCCAATCAACAGTGAGAACTTTTGGAGGAATTTGCTCCCACCAATCTCACAGCTAATCTACATACACATCCCATAATATCCAAGACAGACACAAAAGAACATTGGAATACAGCCCCACCGCAAACGCCAGAGACCATCGTGGCCTCCTTAATAATGTCCTTTTGCATTACATAACATCTTCCTAAATGATTGTAGCTCCCTCAAATGCTAGGGCCCATAGTCGTGTGTCCCGGGTCCTCCAGGGCCCAGAGTCGTGTGTCCGGGTCCTCCAGGGCCCAGAGTCGTGAGTCCGGGTCCTCCAGGGCCCAGAGTCGTGTGTCCATTCAGTCCCCTCTAAAAGCCTCTGTCCCGGGTGAGTTTGTCAAATTACTCCCCCATCAAAAGTCGCTAAGAAGGTCCCAGACCTCCAGCTGGTCTAGAAATGTGTTAGTCGGGCAGAGGGAACTCACATAGTCTGTCCACATGATCTCCATTCTTGGCTGCCAGGAATAGTTGACCTCAGTAGGTGTGGGGCAGAGGTGATTGACTTTGTCTGGCTGCCAGCGCATCAGCTGGGTGGTTTTTAACATTCCTGGGCTCGGTCTGCTGCTGGGCAAAGGGGCTGATTGCCCCAGCTTCCTGAAGCTGTAGAGACACACTAGGTGCTTGGCAGGGGCCAGCGGCGCTCTGCCATGTTGCCAGCACTTCTGCTGGGGACTCCATATCATCCGCTTCGGCTAACTGTCCTCTGCTCCCAAACTGTAACTGCCATTTAGGAGATGACCCGGCTGCTTCCTCTTCCGTTATCTGGCTGCTGAGACGACATGTCTGTGATATTGTCTCCCAGGTGCACAGATCTTTGCTGGGGAGGAAAGACCGCTTCCTCCACCCTGGCTGACTGTTGGGGAGGGACGACGAACACCTCCTCTACCTTCTCCCCCTGTATCCTGATCTGCTGCTGGGAAGTGACCACCACCTTCTCACCCTGAGCCTCCGGAAACTGCCACAGACGTGGGGCAGAGGTCTTTGACCCTCTGTCCGGTGACCCGTGCTTCAGCTGGGGAAGTTCCTTGCATCTCCACAGATGCTGCTGTTGGCGCTGGGCAGAGCTACGTGATGTTCTGCCCTGATGATAGCTCTTTTGCTGGAGGCTCACTGGGTTGACTTTTCTGCTGAGGAAGAACAATCAAATCACAAGTCTCTGGAATTGCTGAAAATCCTGGGCACGGGTTGGCTGCCCTTGGGCCCAGTGCCATCACTTTGGAAGGTGACTCATAATCTATAACATCCTCTGATGAACGGTCAATGAAATCCATACATTCTGTGGTTTGTGGCTGGAGAGATGAGCCGACTGCTCCATCTCCGGACCCTCATCCAGAACAGACGCATTCCTCCATCCAAGACCATCCCGCAGGATCATCAAGGTCAGTCAGCACTTCCTGCATCCACCATAAGACCTCGGCGTCCGTAGCCGAGGGGGCAGGTTGGCAAAGCACAGTTATGTCGCGTACACGCGATCGGAATTCCGGACAGAAATAGACCGATGAGAGCTTTTCATTAGAAAACGCGACCGTGTGTACGCTCCATCGGAATCTAGCTGTCCGAAATTCCGCCAGCTAAAAATTGATAAAAAGTTTTTCCATCTGGAAAATCGAGAACATGCTATTGGAAATTCCGATCGTATGTATGCAATTCCGACACGCCAAAAATCACGCATGCTCAGATTCAACTACGAGACAGAAGCTATTGGCTATGGAACTTCCTTTTTCTAGTCCCGTCGTACGTGTTGTACGTCACCGCATTATAAACGATCGGAATTTGGTGAGACCGTGTGTAGGCAAGACAGCTTGAGCCGAATTCCATTGGGAAAACCATCAGAGCTTTTTCTGACGAGAATTCCGATCGTGTGTACGCGGTATCTACTCTGCCGACTCTTCAGCCAGGATTTCAGAGTTGTCAGCTGGTATTTCCTGATAGTCCCAGGCAAAGGGAGACCAGCCCCGGCACTGAGCAGAGTGTAGCAGCCATCTGTAGGTGATCTCCAACTCCCATTCCTGAACGGCCAGAAACTCCAAGTCTTCCAGTGCCCAGGGAACTTCTGAGACATTCAGTCTTTGCTCTCTGTGTTCCATTATTTGCTCCAAATTCCACTGCAGATCGCTCCCAAAGTCAGGGTCCTGTGACAGCCTCTCTAATAACAGCCCCAGGCCCCCATAGCCAAAGCCTTCTGTTGGGGTGTCATCCGCTGTCCACAGGCACACATGGGCTACATACCAGTGGAGGGCTCTGTAGCTCTCGTCCAACCGCATCTCCTGGACCAGCCTGGTTAACTCAGCTTCCCATTCCTTATGCGGTTGTTCTCCCAAAAACACCTTTTGCATTTCGTACTGCGACCAGGACCTTTCCTGGAAGGAGGGGAGAATTTTTCCCTGGTGTCGCTGCTCACGGGCTAGAGCTTCCTTCCAGAGCTCCCAGCGGACAGAATCAAACCATCCCAGTAGGGCCTCCTCTGAGCTGTAGCTGCATCTCTCGCAAACCTCCTTCCGAATTCCTCTTCCATGGCGGCCGGTATCTGTACCTCTCCTGCTACCCGGACCTTGGATCCAGGTGGAGGTTTGCATGTCCCAGACTGCAGGAAGCACCGCACTGCTGCCACCAATGTACCGGATACTATCTCACACTCCACTTTCGCCATAAACCGCCTCCTCCCAGTCTGCATATATATATCAGATATTCCACCCTCTAAACAACCACAAAACAAGACAATACTCGTTTAGTTGCTGAACATGGACTGTTTTTTAAAAAAACACAGGTAATACTCTGGGCAATTCCCCACCTCTGCATTCTGGACGGGGTAGACTGTCCAATCAGCATGTAGAACTGTTGGAGGAATTCGCCCCCATCAATCTCACAGCTAATCTACATACACATCCCATAATATCCAAGACAGACACAAGAGAATACTGGAATACAGACACATCCCAAACTGCAGAGACCATCATGGACTCCTTAACTTTTGCATTACATAACAGAATAATCTTACAAAATGCTTGTAGATCATGTGTCCAGGTCCTCCGGGGGCCCATAGTCCCGCGCCCGGGTCCTCCAGGGGCCCATAGTCCCGCGCCCCGGTCCTCCAGGGCCCATAGTCCCGCGCCCCGGTCCTCCAGGGGCCCATAGTCCCGCGCACCGGGTCCTCCAGGGGCCCATAGTCCCGCGCCCGGGTCCTCCAGGGGCCCATAGTCCCGCGCCCGGGTCCGCCAGGGGACCATAGTCGGAAGACAAGAGACCAGCATTCAGTCCCATCCAAAAGCCTCTGTCCCGGGTGAGTCTGTCACATGATCAAATACCACCAAAAGAAAGTTCTATTTGTGGGAGCAAATGACATCAATTTTGAGTACAATGTCGCACGTGCGCGCAATTGTCAGTTAAAGCGATGCAGTGCCGTATGCCAAAAATGGCCTGGTCATGAAGGAGGAGGGGGGTAAAACCTTCTGGGACTGAAGTGGTTAAAGCGCACACAAAAGGTGAACGCATGTGTTGGTCCCATACACACAGGTAAACATCGATCGCACCACATCGGGGATCGCCGTGAACATCAGAGCGATAATCCAATCGCCTCCTCTCTAACTCTGAACTGGTAACCTGGAAAGGCTTTTAAAGTGTTGCTTATGGCAACAAAGTCTGCTGACACTCCACAAGTTTAAAGCGCGGCATGTTCGGTATCCATTCCCTCGGTGTGACCTCATCTCTCACATCGGTTCTCCTATGGACTTTGCACCAAAAATATTTTGTGTATTTAAAAGAGGAAAACCCGCCATTTTATTCACTAGGGCCTCTGCTAAAAAAAAAATTAAAAATAATAATAATCTGTATTTCATCTACATGCGGCATCCCATAATGACACAGAACGGTAGAAATGTCCCGGAATTGGGTTGGTGAAGACCCTTCGGCAGTAATTCCCACCTGGAGACAACGTGGGGCCACAATCTGCACACGGGAATTTCCTGACACTCTTCTCAGTCAGGTGGATGGGAGCTGTAAGTGGACAATCCACTTAGATTGGGGGGAGCATTGGTGGACAGCCAGGTTGGGGGGGGGGGGGGGCTCCGTGGACAGTCAGGCTGCAGGGGGGCCGGACCTCTATGGACAGTCAGGCTGGAGGGGGGGCCCCCCATTTTCAGATCTCTCCAGAAATGTAAAATAGGGTTGAAGTCTGGGCTCTCACTGGCCCACTCTAGGACATGCACAGAGTTGTCCGTGAACCCCTCCTGGGTTGTCCTGGCTGTGTGCGTAGGATGAAGGTGAAGCTTCGGCCCAGTCTGAGGTCCTGAGCTGTGGAAGAGGTTCTCATTGAGGAGATCTCTGTACTTTTTATCCATTCAGCTTTCC